>NW_024082530.1:0-15215 GCF_003009895.1 Hyaena hyaena
AAACCAAAATCCATCTATTTGCTGTCTACAAAAACCTCATTTTAGACAAGACGCCCTCAGATTGAAAGTAAGGGGATGGATACATATCTATCACGCTACAGGCAGTTAAAAACATAGCTGGAGTAGCTATGCTTCTGTCAGACAGACTGAACACTAAAGACGGTCACAAGGGATGAAGAAGGGCATTATGCAATAATGTCTATCCATCGGGAAGAGCTAACAATGAGAAATGTCTACACACCAAATACGGGAGCACCTCAATACGTCATACAACCACAAACAGAACCGGTCTTATCGACAAGAACGTGCTAATGGCAGTGGACGGTGATACTCCACTTCCAGCAATGGATGGACAGATTAAGGAGACAGAATAGCAATAAAGACACAGTGGACTAAAATGACACACTGGGCCAGCTGCATTTGACAGCGTCTTGCGAATTCTACCTCCTGAGGCTATGGAATTCACATTCTTCTCAAGTGCACATCGCACATTCGCAAATCATTCAATGTGATACATCACATCAATCAAAGAAGAAATAAAATTCATATGATCCTGTCAATAGATGCAGAGAAAGCATTTCACAAAATACAGAGATAGAAAACCTGAGGAGACCCATAACAAGTGAGGAGATCGAATCAGTTATCGAAAATCTCCCAACAAATAAGAGCCCTGGGCCAGCTGGCTTCCCTGGGGAATTCTACGAGAAGTTAAAACAGAATTAAAACCCATCCTTCTCAAACTAGTCCAAAAAATAGAAGTCGAAGGAAAACTTCCAGACTCGTTTTCTGAAACCAGCATCACTTTGATTCCCAAGCCAGACAGAGATCCAGCAAAAAAAGAGAACTACAGGCCAATTATCTTTGATGATTACAGAAGCAAAAATCTTCAACAAGATACTCGCAAATGTAAGCCAACAGCACCTCAAAACAAGTATCCGCCAAGATGTAGTGAGATCATTCCTGAGTTACAGGGCTGGTTCAATATTCGCAAATTTTTCACTGTGATGCATCACATCGATAAACGAAAAGATAAAATTCATACGATCCTGTCAATAGACGCAGAGAAAGCGTTTCAGAAAGTACAGATCTCTTCTTAATAAAGACCCTCGAGAACGTCGGGATAGAAGGAATCGACTTAAACATCACAAAAGCCGTCCATGAGAAGCCCTCAGCTAACATCATCCTCACCGGGGAAAAAACAGGAGCTTTCCCCCTTCGATCAGGAGCATGACAGGGATGTCCACTCTCTCCACTGTTGCTTAACATAGTGCTGGAAGTCCGAGCGTCAGCCATCGGACGACAAAAGGAATTCAAAGGCATGAGAATTGGCAAAGAAGACGTCAAACTTTTACTTTTCACAGACCACATGATAGTCTACATAGAAAATCCGGCAGACTTCACCAGAAGCCTACTAGAACTGATCCAAGAATTCGGTCAAGTTGCAGGGTACAAAATCAACGTACAGAAATCGGCTGCATTTCTCTCCACCAACAATGTAGCAGCAGAAAGAGAAATCAAGAAACGGATCCCATTCCCAATTGCACAAAAACCCATCAACTACCGAGGAATAAAGTTAAACAACGATATAAGAGATATTTTGAAGGCTATCGAAGAAGACACAAAGAAATGGAAAAAGTTTCCATACTCATGAATAGGAATAATAAATATAGTTGTCTTTACTACCAAAGCCTTCTTCACATTCAATGTAATCTCAATCAAAATTGCACCAGCATTCTTCTCAAAACTAGAACAAACTCTCCTAAAATTTGTATGGAACCACAAAAGACCCCGAGTAACCAAAGTAATACTGAAAAATAAAACCAAAACAGGATGTAGTACCATCCCAGATTTAGCCTCTACTACAAAGTTGTCATTATGAAGACAGTATAGTATTGGCACTAAAACAGACACATAGACCAATGGAACAGAACTGAGACCTCAGAAGTGGACTCAAAAGTATACAGCCAACTAATCTTTGACAAAGCAGGAAAGAATATCCAAAGGAAAAAAAGAAAGCCTTTTTAACAGATGTTGTTCTGAAAACTGGACAGCAAAATGCAAAAGAATCTAACCAGATCATTTCCTCACACCATGCACAAAAATAAGCTAAAAATGGACAAAGGACCTGAAGGTGAGAAAAGAAACTATCAACACCCTAGAGTAGAAAGCAGGAAACAACCTCCTTGACCTCCACCGCAGCAACTTCTTACTTGACACATCCCTGAAAGCAAGGGAATCAAGAGCAAAAATAAACGATTGGGACCTCATCAAGATTAAATCTTCTGCACAGTAAAGGAAACAATCCACAAAACTAATAGGCAACCAACGGAATGGGTAAAGATAGTTGCAAATGACATATCAGATAAAGGGTTAATATCCAGAATCTATAAGGAACTCACCAATCTCCACACCTGGAAAACAACCCTGTGAAGAAATGGGGAGAAGATATGAACAGACACTTCTCCAAAGAGGACATCCAGATGGCCGCCACATGAAACGATGCTCAACATCGCTCCTCATCAGGGAAATACAAATGAAAACCACACTGAGATACCACCTCACGCCAGTCAGAGTGGCTAAAATGAGCAAATCAAAGAACTCTAGATGCTGGCGAGGATGTGGAGAAACGAGCCCCCTCCTACACTGTTGGTGAGGATGTCAAGTGGTATAGCTCCTCTGAAAAATGGTGTGGAGGTTCCTCAGGAAACTAACAATAGAACTGCCCTGTGACCCAGCAATAGCACTGCTAAGAATTTACCCAAGGGATACAGAAATGCTGAGGCATAGGAGCACATGTCCCCGAATGTTCATATCATCACTCTCAACAATAGCTAAAACATAGAAAGAGCCTATGTGTCCATCAACAGACGAATGGATCAAGAAGATGTGGTTTATCCATACCATGGAATACTACATGGCAATGAGAAACAATGAAATCTGGCCATGTGTAGGAACATGGATGGACCTTGAGGTGTTATGCTGAGCGAAATACGTCAGGCGGAGAAGGACAGCTACTATATATTTGCACGTATAAGAGGATTAGGAGGAACTTAACCGTAGAACAAGGGGGAGAAGAAGGGGGAAATGGTGGGGGAAAGGGAGAGAGGCAAACCATGAGAGACTCTTGAATGTTGACATAAACTGAGGACTGATGGATGTGGGGGGAGGGGAGATGGGCATGGAGGAGGGCGCTTGTGGGAATGAGCACTGGGTGTTATGTGGAAACTAACTTGACAATAAACAATTTGTAAAAAAAAAAAAATTCTCACACAGTGGAACAAGATGTTAGTTGAATCCTGCATTTTCCATAGGTTTCTTTCTCTGAGTTGAGTACATAACACCTACTTAAAAATCAATGCATCTGTTTTCAAACATTACTAATTGAGTGAAACAAGATTGTAATTGAATGTTCTCTTCCATTCTGTGTAGTTTCACAGATTTGAGCAAACTGCACTTTGTCATTGGTTTCCACATCTGTCTTCCATCTCTACTAACACAGTAAAAATTTTTTGTTGAATGATGGTTTCCTCACAGCGTTCTTTCACAGAGTTGATTATACAACACATACTTTATACCTTATGCATGTAATTTCAAACATTATTAACACTGTGAAACAAGATGGTAACTGAATGCTCCATTCCACACACTGCTGTTTTATAGAGTTGAGAATAATGCACTTCCATCATAGGTCTGCATCTGTTTTACAACACTACTAAGAGTAAAAAATGTTAGATGAGTGATGGGTTTACCAGTGTTCATTCATAGATTTGTTCATATAACACCTACCCCATACTTCCATGCATTTGTTTTCAAAAATTATTTCCATGGTGAAACAAGATGGGAACTGAATTCTGTTTTCTGCAGTGTTGTTTCACAATGGTAGTATGCTGAGCTGAGCATACTACACTTCCATTTGTCTCCGCATCACTTTCCAACACTATTGACAGCGAAACATGATGTTCCTTGAATAACGGGTTTCCCCCAATGTTTTCTCACAGAGTTCAGTATATAACACTTACCTCATAATTCCATGCATATGTTTTGAAACATTCCTAACGGTGAAAAAATATGGTAGTTGAATGCTTCAATCAGCACACTGTTTTTTTTGTTTGTTTTTGTGGGTTTTTTTAACCAAATTGAGGATACTGCACTTCTCTCATTTTTCTCTGCATATGATTCTAACACTTCGAACATAGTGAAACATGATGAAACAACATTGTATGATGGTTTCCCCACTGTGTTCTTTCACAGAGTTTATATATAACACTTACCTTATAACTCCACACAAATTTTTTCAAATACTACTAACTTTTTAAAACAAGATAGTAACTGAATGTTGCATTCTGCATAATGTTGTTTCACAGAGTTGAGCAAACTGCACATCAAATATTAGTGTCCACATCTAATTTCCATCAGTACTAACATAGTGAAATATGATTTTAGGTGAATGATGTGTTCCACATAGTGTGCTTTTAGAAAGTTGAGTATAGAACACTTACCTGATACTTCCATGCATGTTTTCAAACATTACTAACTTAGTCAAACAACATGGTAACTGAATGTTTCATTCTGAACAGTGTTGTTTCACAGAGCAGGATACTGCACTTTCTTCACTGGATTCCTCATCTGTATTTTAACACTACTTAACATAGTGAAACAAGATGTTAGTTGAATGAAGCGTCCCCCCACATTGTTCTTTCACCTAGTTAAGTATACAGTTCTTCCCTTATACCTCCTTGCATGTGTTTTCAAATAGGACTAATTTTGTGAAACAACGTGGTAACTGCTGCATTCTTTACAATGTTGTTTCACAAAATTCAGAATGCTGCACTTCCATCATTGATCTCTGCATCTGTATTCCATCACTACTCATATAGTGAAACATGATGTTAGTTGAATAATTGGTTATCCACAGTGTTCTTTCACAGAGTTGAATATATAAAACTTTACCTCATCCTTCCATGCATGTGTTTTCAAACATTCACTTTGTGAAACAAGATGCTAACTGAATGTTGCATTCTGCACCATGTTGTTTCTCAGAGTTTGAGCATACAGAACTTATAGTGTTTTCAAACACTATATAATGAAACAAGATATTAGTTGAATGATGAATTGCCCACAATATTCTTTCATAGATTTGTGTATCTATCACTGGGGTGGGGAGACATTTGCTTGGGAATGCAAGCCCACCCAGTGTTTAGAAATAGCATCCAGGGATTTATTTTGAGTTAATAATTTTTTTCCCCGCATTTCCATACCAAGCGATCTGGAAAAAATCTTGTCCTGGATAAAGCAGAAACTTTCTTGAAGAGTACGCTATTGAAGGGATTCAAAGATAAACCTTTTGACATTCCTAAGATGGCTGAGAAGTAGGGAGTTCCGTGCAAACTCCAAAAGTTCCTGAGTGAGGGGCGCCTGGGTGGCTTAGTCGGTTAAGCGTCCGACTTTCGCTTAGGTCATGATCTCGCGGTTCGTGGGTTCGAGCCCCGCGTCGGGGTCTGTGCTGACTGCCAGCTCAGAGCCTGGAGCCTGTTTCAGTCTCTGATTCCCTCTCTCTATGACCTTCCCCTGCTCATGCTGTCTCTCTCTCTCTCTCCTAGAAATAAATAAAAAACAACATTTAAAAAAAAAGTTCCTGAGTGAGAATTGGGGAAGATAAAAGAGGGACGGGACCCAGAGATACGATGTAGGGGAGGGAACCTGGCTTGCATGTAGCTGCGGTAAGTGATAAACCGTCGAGCTGTGGTGAGCTGCCGAGAGTCCAGGAGAAAGGAAAGAGAAGTGGAGATTGCTCATAGAACGGTCCCTGGAGAAGAGAAAAACATTGGCTTGGAAAGAGAGTGTCTTTTAGTTCTGGCTGGGTTGCTGACTTTGAACTAGGTGTCTCTAGTTCTAGAAGGCGCCAGAATAAACTGCACTGTAGCCCTCCAGGCACCATCCCTGGAAGAGGCAGCAGCAGTGTGGGTGGCGCTGGCAGCTTGGACTCTGGGGGCTTGAAGTTGTTAGGTTCTGGAAAGCACTCAGGTTGTATCCTTCATGACACCAGCGAATCCAGGCTGCAACACTTCCCCCGCCCCCACCCAAACCTTGGCAGCAGGGAAGCAGCCACCTGCAGGACTGTTTATGGCAGTATAAACAAAGCCTGCAGACTGGGACTTGGAAACGAGGCAAGGTGTGGGGCATAGAACTCAGCCCACCTTGGCTACATCCACAGTATAGGGAGATAGGGCCCAAAGGAGTGATTTGCAACACTTGGTTGAGAAAGGACTGGGGCGACACCATTCTCCCCACAACCACGAAGACGGGGCCTCAGGAAGCGACCAGGGGACACAGTGGAAGTGAGACCTGTCTACGCCAAACCACGCCCATCCCCTTCTGAGAGCAGTTTTGTTGCTGTGTTTGTTGTTTTTACCTGAGCCTGGGTTTGCATGTTTATTGGTTTTGTCTGTGCGTTTCAGTACCTTTGTTCCCTTTGTGGTTGTCTGTTTTCTTTTTCTAGGGCTGCCTCAAGAAACAAGCCAAACGACACATGGTGGAGAGTCCCAAATACTGTTACGAGTAAAGAAACAAAATAACCAAGCGCTCAATAAGAGAAACCAAGAGACACCATTCAAAGAACACTTACAGAACAGGCAGGCCCTGAACAGTCAGTTCTCTCTAATTCAGCAGAACTCGCAGGGGCAGAGTGTACAACAAGCTTTTAAAATTAACAAGAGATACCAAGCTAACCAAAATGACAATGCAGAAAAACTCTCCTCCAAAGAAATTCCAGGAAGAAGTGACAGCTAAAGAGTTTCTCAAAACACGTATACGCAACATAATTGAACAATAATTTGGAAAATAATCATAAAATTAATCACAGAGCTTGAAAAAAGCATGGAGGACATCAGAGGAACTATTGCTACAAACGCAATGGAGCTTAAAAATAGTTACGACGAATTAAAAAATGCGACAAGTGAGATATATAATAAAGGCGTCCAATGCACCGATTGAAGGCAGAAAGGAGAATAAGTGATTTAAAAGACACAATTGTAGAAAAAGAAGAAACTGAGAAAAAAAGAGACAAACTGATACAGGAACATAAGAGTTAGAGAGTACAGTGATACAATCAAACGGAACAATATCAGTATCATAGGAATCCAAGAAGGGGAAGAGAGAGGGAAAGGTGCTGAAGGAGTCCTGGAACAAATTATAGTAGAGAACTTCCCCAACCTGGAGAGGCAAGTAGATGTTCAAATTCAAGAGGCACAGAGAACTCCCTTCAGACATAACTTGAATCGATCTTCTGCATGGCATATCATAGTGAAACTGGCAAACTATAAGGACAAAGAGAGAATTTTGAAAGCAGCTAGGGAGAAAAGGATCCTAACATACAAAGGGAAACCTATCAGAGTGGTGACAGACCTGTCTATTGAAACTTGACAGGCCAGAAAGGAATGACAGGAAATCTTCAATGTGATGGAACAGAAAATATGCAGCCAAGAATTCTCTATCCAGCAAGCCTGTCATTCAGAATAAAAGGAGAGATAAAAGTGTTTCCAAATAAACAAAATTGAAAGAATTCGTCACCACTAAACCAGCCATACAAGAAATGTTGAGGAGGACTCTCTGAGGGAAATGTTGCATGGAATGCAAGATGCTAGAGGCACCACCAAAAATTACACAATGACTCTAAACCCATATATTTAAAAAATAACACTGAATGTAAATGGGCTAAATGCTCCAATCAAAAGACATAGTGTAGCAAATCTATTTGCCCACTATAAGAAACACATTTTAGACTGGAAGACACCGTCAGATTGAAAATAAGGGGACGGAGAAATGTCTATTACGCTACTGGAAATGAAAAGAAAGCTGGAGTAGCTATATTTATATCAGACAAACTGGACTTCAAATTAAAGACAGTAAGAAGGGATGAATAATTACTTACAGGGTCTATCCATCAGGAAGAACCAACAATTATAAATGTCCACGCACCGAATATGGGAGCACCTAAATACTTGAAACAAGTAATCACAAACAGAAACACTCTTATAGATAAGAACGTGCTAATAGCAGGGGACTTTAATACTCCAATTACAGCAATGGATGTATCAACCAGACAGAAAATCACTAAGGAAACAATGGACTTGAATGACACATTGGACCAGATGGATCTGACAGATATATTTAGAACTCTACATCCTGATAATTCACTTTCTTCTCAAGTGCGCATGGCACGTTCTCCAAGATAGACCACATACTGGGACATAAAGCAGCCCTCAGAAATGTAAAAGAATTGAGATCATACTTTCAGATCACAATGCTATGAAACTTGAAATCTATCACAGAAGGAAGTCTGGAAAACCACCAAAACATGGAGGTTAAAGAACACCCTACTAAAGAACGAATGGCCAATCAGGCAATTAGAGAAGAAATTTAAAAATATATGGAAACAAAGGAAAATGAGAATACAACAATCCAAACACTAAGGGATGTGGCAAAGGCAGTCATAAGAGGAAAGTCCATTGCACTCCAGGCCTATTTCAAGAAATTAGAAAAAGCGCAAATGCAAAATCTAACAGCGCACCTAAAGGAACTAGAGGGGGAGCAAAAAGAGCACCCCAAACCCAGTAGAAGAAGAGAAATAATAAAAATCAGGGCAGAAATAAACAATATAGAAACCAAAGAAACAGTTGAACAGATAAATGAAACCAAGAGTTGGTTTTTTGAAAAAATAAACAAAATTGACAAACCTCTAGCCAGGCTTCTCAAAAAGAAAAGAGAGAGCACTCAAATAGACAAAATCATGAATGAAAATGGACTTATTACAACCAACCCTTCAGAAATACAAGTAATTATCAGGGAATACTGGGAAAAACTAAATGCCAACAAACTGGACAACTTAGAAGAAATGGACAAATTCCTAAACACACACTCACTACCGAAAGTCACATGGGAAGAGAGAGAAAACTTGAACAGACCTATAACAAGTGAGGAAATTGAATCATTTATCAAAAATCTCTCAACAAATAAGAGTCCTGAGCCAGATGGCTTCCCTGGGGAATTCTACCAGACATTTAAAACAGAATCAATACTCATTCTTCTCAAACTATTCCAAAAAATAGAAATCGAAAGAAAACTTCCAGACTCATTTTTTTGAAACCAGCATCACTTTGATTCCCAAGCCAGACAGAGACCCAAAATACGAGAACTACAGGCCAATATCTTTGATGAATACAGATGCAAACATCCTCAACAAGATCCTTGCAAATTGAATCCAACAACACACAAAAAGGATTGTCCACCAAGATCAAGTGGGATTCATTCCTGGGTTACAGGGCTGGTTCAATATTCGCAAATCAATCAGTGTGATACATCACATCAACAAAAGAAAAGATAAAAATCATATGATCCTGTCGATAGATGCAGAAAAAGCATTTGACAAAATACAGCATCCCTTCTTAGTAAAGACTCTCGAGAGATCGGGATAGGAGGCACTTACTTAAACATCATAAAAGCCATCTATGAGAAGCCCTCAGCTAACATCATCCTCAATGGGGAAAAACTGAGAGCTTTCCCCCTGAGATCATGAACACGACAGGATGTCCACTCTCACCACTGGTGTTTAACATAGTGCTGGAAGTCCTAGCATCAGTCATCAGACAACAAAAGGAAATCAAAGGCATCAGAATTGGCAAAGAAGAAGTCAAACTTTCACTTTTTGCAGACGTCATGATACTCTACATAGAAAACCCGACCGACTCCACCAGAAGCCTACTAGAGCTGATCCATGAATTCAGCAAAGTTGCAGGGTACAAAATTAACGTACAGATATCGGTCGCATTTTTATACACCAACAATGAAGCAACAGAAAGAGAAATCAAGAAACTGATCCCATTCACAATTGCACAAAAAAAAAAAACATAAAATACGTAGGAATAAACCTAACCAAGGATACAAGAGATCTGTATGATGAAAACTATAGAAAAACTTATGAGGGAAATTGAAGACACCAAGAAATGGGAAAACATTCCATGCTCATGGACTGGAAGATTAAATATAGTTAAAATGTCATTACTACCCAAAGCTATCTACACATTCAGTGCAATCCCAATCAAAATTGCACCAGCATCCTTCTCAAAACTAGAACAAACTATCCTAAAATTTGTATAGAACCACAAAAGACCCCGAATAGCTAAAGTAATATTGAAGAAGAAAACCAAAACGGGAGGTATCACCATCCCAGACTACAGCTTCTACTACAAAGCTGTAATCATCAAGACACTATGGTATTGGCACAAAAACAGACACATAGACCAATGGAACAGAACTGAGAACTCAGAAGTGGACCCAAAAGTATACAGCCAACTAATCTTTGACAAAGCAGGAAAGAGGATCCAATGGAAAAAAAGACAGCCTTTTTAAGAGATGGTGTTGGGAGAACTGGACAGCAACATGCAGAAGAATGAAACTAGATCATTTTCTCACACCATACACCAAAATAAACTCAAACTGGATAAAGGACCTGAATGTGAAACAGAAAACCATCAAAACCCTAGAGGAGAAAGCAGAAAATAACCTCATTGACCTCAACCACAGCAATTTCTCACTTAACACATTCTCAAAGTCAAGGAAATCAAGAGCAAAAATGAACTAGTGGGACCTCACAATATTAAAAGCTTATGCACAACAATGGAAACAATCCATAAAACTAATAGGCAACTGACAGAATGGGAGAAGATAGTTGCAAATGACATATCAGGTAAAGGGCTAGTATCCAAAATCTATAAGGAACTCACCAAACTCCACACCCGAAAAACAAACAATCCAGTGAAGAAATGGGCAGAAGATATGAACAGACACTTCTCCAAAAGGATATCCAGAAGCCCACAGACACATGAAACAATGCTCAGCATCCCTCCTCATCAGGGAAATACAAATCAAAACCACACTGAGACACCACCTCACGCTGGTCAGAGTGGCTACAATGAGCAAATCAGAGGACTCTAGGTGCTGGCGAGGAAGTGGAGAAGCGGGCACCCTCCTACACTGTTGCTGGGAATGTAAATGGGTGCAGCTCCTCTGGAAAACAGTGTGGAGGTTCCTCAAAAAATTAACAATAGAACTCCCCTATGACCCAGCAACAGTAGTACTGCTAGGAATTTACTCAAGGGATACAGGAGTGCTGATGCATAGGAGCACATGTACCCCAATGTTCATAGCAGCACTCTCAACAATAGCCGAAACATGGAAAGAGCCTAAGTGTCTATCAATGGACGAATGGATCAAAAAGATGTGGTATATCCATACGATGGAATACTACATGACAATGAAAAAGAATGAAATCTGGCCATGTGTAGCAACATGGATGGACCTTGAGGGTGTTATGCTGAGCGAAATAAGTCAGGCAGAGAAGGACAAATATCATATGTTTGCACGTATAGGAGGATTAGGAGGAACTTGATGGAGGATAGTGGGGGAGAAGAAGGAGGGAACTGGGGTGGAGAGGGAGGGAGGCAAACCATGAGAGACTCTTGAATGTTGAGAACAAACTGAGGGCTGATGGGTATGGAAGGGAGGGGAAGGGGGGTGATGGGCATGGAGGAGGGCACCTGTGGGATGAGCACTGGGTGTTATATGGAATACAACTTGACAATAAACTAAAAAAAATAAAAATAAAAAACACAAAAAATAAACTTAAAAAAAGATAAATCTTTTATTTATATTTATTTATTTATGCTTATTTTTGAAAGAGAGAGAGAGGGCATTAGGGAGAGATAGAAGATAGAGAGAGATAGAACACAAGTGCGGATGGACAGGGAGAGCTAGAGACACAGAATCCAAAGCAGGTTACAAGCTCTACTCTGTGTTAGCACAGAGTCCCATGTGGGGCTCAAACCCAGGAACCAGGAGATCATGACCTGAGCGAAACTTGGATGTTTAACTGACTGAGCCACCCAGGAGCCTCTTAAAGATAAACCTTTAGTGGTAAACAGTCTCTCGGTGATTGAGGACCAAGAGTTAAGTGCAATGATTTTCCTATTCCAAAGGTTACCCTCATTTATCCAGCTATCCTACCACAGATGGAGATATAAGGCTCTGAGATCCATGAGGCAATGGTTACGCATGAAACCAGAAGGGAGTCTTGGACCAAAGAAAGCCTTGGGGTATGTGGCCAAATTCCAGGTCCCAGGAGGGAAGACTCATGATGAATAAATGTAGCCAGGTATGCTAGCTGGGTGACTCTGGTGCTAAGGATGCTATGGTGGCTCCTTAGGGTTGATACACTGTTCTGGTAATTCTCCATCAGGTTTGGACTGCTGGGTGGTCTGCAGTGGTGACCTGCTGACATAATGTGGAAATTTACTGCCTTATAAGGTCACTTCTTACTCCAACCCCAGGAGCTACTTCCAACCAGTAGGGAGGAAGACACCATCCTGGTGCTGCCCAGCCATTGAGTCTTTTCTGGAGATGGTGCACCCCAAGAAGACAGAGGGGAGAAATCCTTGGGATGTAGGGGTGAGGTGGGGATGGGTTTTCCTATTTCTTTTCCTACACTCTATAGATTCTTTTCTCTGTGATCTGGGATTTGCATGGCTTTGCCACCAGGTGTCACTTTCTACTCATACAGAAGCACAAGGAGCTGACTATTGCTGGCCCAGACTTGGGAATGGAGGACCAGGCATCTGCAATTAGTTAGTCAGTGGTGTGTTGGAGACTGCTTGCACCAGCTCACAAGAATTATTGATTGAACACATTTTTTCCCCTGTGTTCACTGGTGTACCTTAGTAGATCAAAATCAAAGACAAAGGGAGTATTTATACCATGTTAATTGGCAAATGCATAATTAGGGCTTCCCCCTCCACCTTGCCAACATACACACTCTGAGAGGGTTTTTCAACATTTATCAGCAAAACACTGGTTGTAGTGACAGCTTAGTGACATGGGCTAGGAAACTGAGTCTTGGGGAGTTTATTAAATTAGTGACAGAACTGGAAAGAACCCTACTGTGTGTGAGCCACTGCATTAGGTGTGCTAGGAGAAAACAAGGCTGAATGAGTCCGTCTCCTTTGCCCACTCTAAAGAGGGAGACTCAAGACGTTTTGCAGTGGCAGCCTTACCTGGCATCTGGCACACAAATGGGATTTTACCTGCATTATCTCAGAGCAATAAGGGAAGGTTGCTGTAAGAACATGGGGGTAAGAAAGGAAAAGCTTGGCAATATCTTCTGTTGGGAAGTAGGACCCTCCACAACTGCTGGTGGGGATGTGAATTAGTGCAGCCACAACAGGGAGCAGGAAAATATGCATTCCTTTTTACTCAGTGGCTCCACTCTTGAATGTATTTGGAATAGCATTATTTGCTAACTGCTGCATTGTTAGTAGCAGCAATAAATTGGAAACCTAAATGCCTAGTATATACCATATATATAGTACATATCATATACTAGTATAGTATATATATCTATGTGTATGGTGATATATATGTGTGTTTAGTGATATATATGTATGTACAAAGTGGTATTTATGTGTACATGATATATATATGTATGTATATAGTGGCATATGCAAATATATCTGTATCTATATCTGGTGATGCCTGTGACGGTTTTTCCAGACTCCAGTCATGCAACCTGGAGAATTATGCCTCATAGTGCTCTAGTTTGTGTGATAAGAAAGACTTTATTATTTAGCACTCCCCAAAAGGTATATACATTCGTCAATATATATGTGGGTATATATAAACAGGTATATATATGTATAGTGGTATGTTTATATGATGGACTATTCAGCAATTAGGAAGGATAAACTAGACATTATTATTATTGCTAGATTTCAAGAACATAATGTTGAGTGAAAAAATGTAGCTAAATAATATGTGTGGCATAAATCCATTCTTTGAAATTTGGTTTTTTAATTTTTAATGTTTTTATTTGTTTCTGAGAGAGAGAGAGAGCATGAGCAGGGGAGGGTAAGAGAGAGGGAGACACAGAATCCGAAGCAGGCTCCAGGCTCTGAGCTAGCCGTCAGCACAGAGCCCAATGCGGGGCTCAAACCCACAAACTGTGAGATCACGACCTGAGCTGAAGTCGGACGCTTAACCAACTGAGCCACCCAGGTGCTCCCATTCTTTGAAATTTGGAAATAAATTCAAATTTCTTATCACAGCTTAAGATGACTTGTTATCACTTATGTGTATAAGTGTATTTGTTTTTTATCTCTCTCCCTTTTTAAAATGTAAGTCAAGGATTTTGTTTTGTTTATTTCTGTGTCCACTTCCGTGGACACGGAAAAGTACAATTGTACACTCACTTTAGAAAACAGTTTGGTGGTTGCTTAAAAAGTTAAACAGCCAGCTGCATCTACCATATACCCAGTCATTCCACTCCTAGGGATATATCTGAGAGAAAAGACAGCATATGTTCATACAAAGACTCACACACAAGTGTTTATTAGAACACTGCTTGGCAGTAGTAAATGATCATTAAATACCTGAATGAATGGATAAATGAATATTTCAGAAAGGAAAAGGTGTAGTCTGAGTAGGGAGGCTGTGTAACATCAGCTGGTCTCAGGCAATGCAAACAAGAATTTTGCCAGAGGGCCTGGGCAAGGGCTAGTGTACAGAAGTGGCCCACACTGGCTAGAAGGTATGAGAGGCTGAAGCTGGTCAGTCAGGGCTGCTGAGGTGAAACTGGGCCATTGAAACACCCACCCACTGACATCTGTACTCATTAAAAAAAAGAAAATGAGTGAGGTGCCCTTTTGTTGCTGTGGCCTTGCAGCATCCCTCCAGTACCCTCTGTTGGCAAAGTTTAGCATTGCACCAGCTGGCAAGACAACTTTCTATCCACTAGATGCAGCTATCTGTATCCTCTGTCTCCCAAATGAGGAGGCATATGCTACCAAGAGCCATTGTACCCTCAGCCAATTATATTACTTTCTCTTCAAAATCAATCACAATTCCTACGACAAAGAAAACAATCCATAAAACTAATAGGCAACCGACGGAATGGGAAAAGATAGTTGCAAATGATATATTAGATAAATAAAAGGCTAGTATTTAAAATCTATAAGGAACTCACCAAGCTCCACACCCGAGAAACAAACAACCCAGTGAAGAAATGGGCAGAAGACATGAACAGACACTTCTCCAAAGAGGACATCCAGATGGCCAACAGACACATGAAACGATGCTCAGCATCCCTCCTCATCAGGGAAATACAAATCAAA
>NW_024082530.1:19094-61856 GCF_003009895.1 Hyaena hyaena
GCTGGGAATGTAAATGAGTGCAGCCCCTCTGGAGAACAGTGTGGAGGTTCATCAAAAAATGAACAATAGAACTCCCCTATGACCCAGCAATAGCATGCTAGGAATCTACCCAAGGGATAGAGGAGTGCTGATGCATAGGAGCACGTGTACCCCAATGTTCATAGCAGCACTCTCAACAATAGCCAAAACATGGAAAGAGCCTAAGTGTCCATCAATGGACGAATGGATCAAAAAGATGTGGTTTATCCATATGATGGAATACTACATGGCAATGAGAAAGAATGAAATCTGGCCATGTGTAGCAACATGGATGGAACTTGAGGGTGTTATGCTGAGTGAAATAAGTCAGGCAGAGAAGGACAAATATCATATGTTTGCACGTATAGGAGGATTAGGAGGAACTTAACGGGGGACCATGGGGTGAGAAGGGAGAAAATCGTGGGGGAAAGAGAGAGAGGCAAACCATGAGAGACTCTTGAATGCTGAGAACAAACTGAGGACTGATGGGTATGGGAGGGAGGGGAAGGGAGGTGATGGACATAGAGGAGGGCACCTGTGGGGATGAGCATTGGGTATTATATGGAAACCAACTTGACAACAAACTATTTTAAAAAATCAATCACAATTCCACTGATTACTCTACTAACCTCCAACAAGTTGTGTAAAATGATAATGAGAAGCAGAAAAGAGAAAATAATAAATACAAATACATATATATACAGAGCAAAAAAGAGATGCAACTTTTTTCATTGGTCATGAATAGAGTTGCCAGATAAAATATAGGATGCTCAAACAATGAATAATTTTTAGTATAGGTATGTCCCCCAAATTGCATAGGACACACTAATATTCCAAAGCTTATTTGTTGTTTTCCTGAAGTTCATTTATATTATTTGCTAAATCTGATGATCCTAGTCACGAGGCCATAGTTGATATCTATGACTTTTGTTCTTCTACCAATTCAATATTTCTCTCTTCCTTAGCTAGGACCTCATTTGGTCATGGATCTTCACCTGGTGGTTGAGGGGGAGATCTAAATCCTCATTCTTAAAGGCTTAGTATTAAGAAGTACCTGGGTGCTTAGTGCTTTGGGTAGACAAAGCCTACCCCCCTGTTTCCGCTATTTAGCACTCACCTGATCTCTCCTTAGTAATCCAGATCAATCTGTCTCACCAGTAGAGTAGCCCCTTCATCTGTCTGTTGGTTTCAGTTCAATAGAACCATTGTAGCATGCCCTGGTGGAAGAATTATCTTCTTGGGAACTGAGTTTTTCAAAGCAGCAGAGCTCAAAACTGTCAGCACAGGAAGAAAACATTCTTTGAGTGAATTGTTAGAATTAATTGTAAAAGAAGCCACTCTCAGATTTATCCCTCAATTCCCAGACTCGTGTATCCTGGCTCTGGGGAGAGACTGCATCATATAAGGATTTCTGGTTCAAAGCATAAACTGCAACCTATAAGACAGAAACCCCTATTTCATGGTTAATTGTGGAATAACTGAGTCTTCAGTAAGCCACTCCACTTTTTTTTAAAATTTTTTTAATGTTTTATTTATTTCTAGGAGAGAGAGAGAGACAGCGTGAGCAGGGGAGGGTCAGAGAGAGAGGGAGTCACAGACTGAAACAGGCTCCAGGCTCCGAGCTGGCAGTCAGCACAGGGCCCGACGCGGGGCTCGAACCCACGAACCGCGAGATCATGACCTAAGCGAAAGTCGGACGCCTAACCGACTAAGCCACCCAGGCGCCCCAGCCACTCCACTTTTATTTTATTTTTTTTTTATTGATTAGCCTCTGCATGTTTATTTTTTGGATTTCTTTTTTTTTTCTTTTTTTACAAATAGTTTATGTCAAATTAGTTTCTACATAACACTCAGTGCTCATCCCCAAAGTGCCCTCCTCCATGCCCCTCCCCCCCCACCCCCCCACATCCATCAGTCCTCAGTTTTTGTCAGCATTCAAGAGTCTCTCATGGTTTGCCTCTCTCCCTCTCCCCCACCATTTCCGCCCTTCTTCTCCCCCTTGTTCCTCCGTCAAGTTCCTCCTAATCCTCCTATACGTGCAAACATATGGTATTTGTCCTTCTCTGCCTGACTTATTTCGCTCAGCATAACACCCTCAAGGTCCATCCATGTTGCTACACATGGCCAGATTTCATTGTTTCTCATTGCCATGTAGTATTCCATGGTATAGATAAACCACATCTTCTTGATCCATTCATCTGTTGATGGACACTTAGGCTCTTTCCATGTTTTAGCTATTGTGGAGAGTGCTGCTATGAACATTGGGGTACATGTGCTCCTATGCCTCAGCATTTCTGTATCCCTTGGGTAAATTCCTAGCAGTGCTATTGCTGGGTCATAAGGGAGTTCTATTGTTAGTTTCCTGAGGAACCTCCACACTGTTTTCCAGAGGGGCTGTACCAGTTTACATTCCCACCAACAGTGCAGGAGGGTGCCCGTTTCTCCACATCCTCGCCAGCATCTAGAGTTCTCTGATTTGCTCATTTTAGCCACTCTGACTGGCGTGAGGTGGTATCTCAGTGTGGTTTTGATTTGTATTTCCCTGATGAGGAGGGATGCTGAGCATCGTTTCATGTGTCTGTTGGCCATCTGGATGTCCTCTTTGGAGAAGTGTCTGTTCATGTCTTCTGCCCATTTCTTCACTGGGTTGTTTGTTTTTCGGGCGTGGAGTTTGGTGAGTTCCTTATAGATTCTGGATATTAACCCTTTATCTGATATGTCATTTGCAACTATCTTTTCCCATTCCGTTGGTTGCCTATTAATTTTCTGGGTTGTTTCCTTGGCTGTGCAGAAGCTTTTAATCTTGATGAGGTCCCAACAGTTTATTTTTGCTCTCGATTCCCTTGCTTTTGGGGATGTGTCAAGTAAGAAGTTGCTGCGGTGGAGGTCAAGGAGGTTGTTTCCTGCTTTCTCCTCTAGGGTGTTGATAGTTTCCTGTCTCACGTTCAGGTCCTTTATCCATTTTGAGTTGATTTTTGTGCATGGTGTGAGAAAATGATCTAGTTTCATTCTTCTGCATGTTGCTGTCCAGTTCTCCCAACACCATCTGTTAAAAAGGCTGTCTTTTTTCCATTGGATATTCTTTCCTGCTTTGTCAAAGATCAGTTGGCTGTATACTTTTGGGTCCACTTCTGAGTTCTCAATTCTGTTCCATTGGTCTATGGGTCTGTTTTTGTGCCAATACCATACTGTCTTGAGGATGACAGCTTTGTAGTAGAGGCTGAAGTCTGGGATGGTGATACCTCCCGTTTTGGTTTTATTTTTCAGTATTACTTTGGCTATTCGGGGTCTTTTGTGGTTCCATACAAATTTTTGGATAGTTTGTTCTAGTTTTGAGAAGTATGCTGGTGCAATTTTGATTGGAATTGCATTGAATGTGTAGAGTGCTTTAGGTAGTAATGACATCTTAACTATATTTATTCTTCCTATCCATGAGCATGGAATGTTTTTCCATTTCTTTGTGTCTTCTTCAATTTCCTTCATAAGTTTTCTATAGTTTTCATCATACAGATCTCTTGTATCCTTGGTTAGGTTTATTCCGAGGTATTTTATGGTTTTTTGTGCAATTGTGAATGGGATCAGTTTCTTGATTTCTCTTTCTGTTGCTTCATTATTGGTGTATAAAAATGCAACCGATTTCTGTACGTTGATTTTGTACCCTGCAACTTGGCTGAATTCTTGGATCAGTTCTAGTAGGCTTCTGGTGGAGTCTGTCGGGTTTTCTATGTAGAGTATCATGTCATCTGCGAAGAGTGAAAGTTTGACTTCCTCTTTGCCAATTCTGATGCCTTTGATTTCCTTTTGTTGTCTGATGGCTGATGCTAGGACTTCCAGCACTATGTTAAACAACAGTGGTGAGAGTGGACATCCCTGTCGTGTTCCTGATCTCAGGGGGAAAGCTCTCAGTTTTTCCCCGTTGAGGATGATGTTAGCTGAAGGCTTCTCATAGATGGCTTTGATGATGTTTAAGTAGGTTCCTTCTATCCCAACTTTCTCGAGAGTCTTTATTAAGAAGGGATGCTGTATTTTGTCAAATGCTTTTTCTGCATCTATTGACAGGATCATATGGTTTTTATCTTTTCTTTTATTGATATGATGGATCACATTGATTGATTTGCGAATGTTGAACCAGCCCTGTAACCCAGGAATGAATCCCACTTGATCTTGGTGGATGATTCTTTTGATATGCTGCTGGATTCGATTTGCAAGGATCTTGTTGAGAATTTTTGCATCCGTATTCATCAAGGATATTGGCCTATAGTTCTCTTTTTTTGTTGGATCTCTGTCTGGCTTGGGAATCAGAGTGATGCTGGCTTCATAAAATGAGTCCGGGAGTTTTCCTTCGACTTCTATTTTTTGGAATAGCTTGAGAAGAATTGGGATTAATTCTGTTTTAAATGTCTGGTAGAATTCCCCAGGGAAACCATCAGGTCCAGCAGCCACTCCACTTTTAAATAGGCCAGCTGCTTCTGGGTGATGGGGTATGAGATACAACGAGTTAATTCCATGCTACATTTCTTTAGCCATGGAATATGTTCTTTGATTAGACCCTGCTGTGGGGGAATGCCATGGTGGTAGTTAAGGCATCTCAAGGGTCCAAGGATGGTGTTACTGGAAGAAGCATTATAAGCAGGGAAGGCAAATATAGATCAGAATTTATGCCCCTTCCATGATGGAAGAAATGCAATGGAACCAACCTGTCACCAGGTGGCTAGCTTGTTTCCTCAGGAAATGAGGTTATGCTAGGGCTCCTAGCTGGTTTATGGTTTCTGCTCTTGGCAATGGCCACTAGGTGGCAGCAGTAGCCAGGTCAGCCTTGATAGACTACTTTGATGAGATAATGCCTAGCATACAAGCCTGACACCATGATCCCTTTGTTCATAAGCTCACTGGGCAAACACCAAGGCGGCTAGGAATGAGGTTGATTGACATCATAAAGTGTATCATTTTGTCCACATGATTAGTGAGCTCTCGCTTGGTGATAGGGGATAGGACTGTCTTCACACTGTTCACTCCAAGAGATCTATCCCTATACCTCTTCTCATTAGTTCCTTGTCATTAATTTTCAAATATGGACCCTTGATTCTTCTGAATCCCTTACTGTCTCAGTCTGCTTGGGTTCCCATAAGAAAATACCATAGGCTGAATGGCTTGAACAATAAACACTTATTTGTCACTAGAAGCTGGAAAGTCTGAGATCAAGGTGCTGGAAATTTCAGTTCCTGGGGAGGATCCTCTTTCTAGCTTGCAGACATTTGCTTTCTCACTGTGTGCTCACATGGCCTTTCCTTGGTATGTGAATGTGTGGAGAGAGGAAGAGAGAGAGAGAGAGAGCTTTCTTTTCCTCTTCTTATAATCTCATCACAAGTGTCCTTTAATGACGTCACCAAAACCTAACTCTCAAAGACCCACCTCCAAATACTATCATATTGGTGGTTGAGACTTCAGTGTCTGAATTTGGAGGTGGGGGACAAACCACTTAGCCTATAACACAACCACCAGCCAAATCACTGGTAACTCCTATGAACCACCCTGGATCCAGATTTCTTGCCATTTCTCAATCCAGGCTAAGTAGACCTGAAATGTACCTCTCAGTCTTCTGTTTCTGGGAAGGCTGCCCTCTACTGATGTCTTTCAGGGTCACCACTGAGTAGGGAGGTAGTGCTGCAGGTGGCCAGTTACAGGTGGTACCGGCATATTGTGCAGACCCATCAAAAACCAGGCTCAAGATTTCTTTCTTTGAATGTGTCATGTGCAGGGGTGAAGACGTGCTTTGCTGGAACTGTTTTTGCCTTCACGAGGGAAGCTAGCCAATGTGGAGATAAAGTTAGAACAGGAAGAATCCTAGAGAAACAGGGCCAGGACCTCTGAGTGCCCCATGTCTGGAATCCCAATTATGTGAGCCAATAATTCCTTCCTTGTTTGAAGCCACTTTTTGGTGTGCTCCACATGAGCACTGATGGACAATGCCCATAATAGAGGTCTGCACACATGCTCAGGAAGCATGGAGAACTGCCAAGTAATTCTGTCCCAGCCTCAAATGTTGAAGAGAAAAGGCCAAGAATATTCATCATACAAAGGCAACTAAAATGTTGGAAATGTAAGGAGCCTACACATTACTTTTGTACAATGTAAATACTTGGTACACATTTCACAAATTAATGTTGCGAGAAGAAAGTCATTTGGAGAAAAGCTTCCATTTATAGGAGTGGTGGGCTAGGTTATTCAGATGAATTAAATGTAAACGGTTAGAAAAAATACCATGGAATTCCTACCCAAAGGAAAGCTGGTGTTGTTATATTGATGTCATATTTAAAAGCTTTATGGCCAAGAAGCGCTACCTGAAATAACTTGAAGTAGAAGATGGCAGATTGGAATACTTAACTGACTTGCCCTAATGGATTTATTTATAGGACATGAATCCAAAATTACATGTATATTCCCTCCAAGCAGAAAAAGCCATTGACAAAAACGGAGCATATCCTAGGTTATAAAGCAAACTTAAATTTCAAATGACTAAATCATTCAGCACATGTTCTCTAAGCAAAATACTAGAAATCAATGACAAAGAAATACTAGATATCTTCATGTGGTAGGATACCTTTTATTTCTCTTTCTTGTCTGATTGCTGTGCCTAGAACTTCCAGTACTATCTTGAATAAATGTGGTGAGAATGGACATCCTTGTTCTTGATCTTAAGGGGAAAAGCTCTCAGTTCTTCATCATTGAGTATGATGTTTAGACATCCTCCTGTGTTTGGAAATAAACACCTGTGTTTGGAAATAAACAAATATGCTCCCCATGGTTTAGAGAAGGACTCAAATTGGAAATAAGATGGCATTTTGAACTGAACAATAACGAAATACCTACATTAAAAAAACCTAAGGGATACCTAAGGCTAATGTGGTACACAGAGGGAATGGATAATCTTAAAATGTTTACAGAAATTTGATAGAAAATAAAAAAGCTGAAAATTTATGAGCCAAGCGTATACTCAGCAAAGCTAGAAAAGAACAAAATAATTCCAAAGAAAATAGAATGAAGGCAGACAGAAAGGGAAATACAAATACTGAAGAAATAGATACTAAATATTCAGTGGATATGATTAAACAAGAGAACAGAGGTTGGTTGCTTTATGATACAACTGAAATTTAAAATGACTTCGTGAACTAATCAAGAACTAAAGGAAGAAGGCCAAAAATTATGCAAATTCAGGAATGAAAAAGGGGACATTTTTTCCAGACATGGAATACCCAAAATGGATAATGACAGTTTATTATAATAGCATTATAGCCAATCATTTGACATGAAATAAGAACTAATCCAACATGTATATTTCACTCAAGAAGAAACAGAAAATCTCAGTTCTTTTTTTTTTAATTTTTATTTATTTCTAGGAGAGAGAGAGAGAGAGACAGCGTGAGCAGGGGAGGGTCAGAGAGAGAGGGAGACATAGACTCTGAAACAGGCTCCAGGCTCTGTGCTGGCAGTCAGCACAGAGCCCGACGTGGGGCTCGAACCCACGAACCGCGAGATCATGACTTAACCGAAAGTCGGACGCTTAACCGACTAAGCCACCCAGGCGCCCCAAATCTCAGTTCTTCAAAAGGCAGTGAACCAGGGTGCCTGGGTGGCTCAGTCGGTGAAGCATCCAACTCTTGACTCTGGCTCAGGTTATGATCTCACGGTTTGTGGGTTTGAGCCTTGCATCAGGCTCTGCATTGACAGTACAGAGCCAGCTTGAGATTCTCTCTCTCTTACACTCTCTCTCTCTGCCCCCCACTCCAATCAATCGCTCTCTCAAAATAAATAAATACACTTAAAAAAAGTAAAGGCATTGAATCAGTAGCCCAAAATTTTCCCACAAAAAAAAAACTGGCTCAGAGAGCTTCAGTGCCTTGCAATGCTAACTGTTAAACACATTTTTCCAGAGAAGAAAACAACTATTTTGGAGAATAAACATTGTCTCATTTTATGAAACTAACACAACCTTGAGTGTGAAACATGACAAGTGCAGCAAAAGAAAGATTATAGCTCTCTCTCACTCATGAATAAATACACATGCAAACATTCTAAACAAAGTATTAGCAGACTGAATTCCAGCTACAGTGCAGGATATTACATAAAGGACAAGTCTAGTTCGTGCTTTCTGAAAATGCAAGATTGGTTAATACTAGAAAAATGTATGCATTTTACAACATTAAAAAAAAACAAGGAGGGGGAGGCAAGATGGCAGAGAAGTAGGGAGCTCCGTACATTTTACTCGCCCCCATATCTCACACGGAGAAGGCCTGAAGCCATAGGAACCCTTACACAATCCAGGAGTTTGGGAGGAAAAGGAGACAGAGTCCACTGAGAAACCTTACACTGTGAGTGCGAACTGGGAAAAATAAAATCGGGCGAGACTGGAGACACAGAGGGGGGGAATCCCCCTCTGTGGGGAGCTGCAGTGAGTCTGGGGGGGGCAGAAATGAGTGGCCGAAAATGCTCAAGACACTGTCCCTGTCGCTGGAGAAGAGAAAACCTCCACTGGGGACACAGAAGGACCCGGTTTCCTGCTGTCCAGCTGACCCTAGGCAGGACGCACTCGTCCCAGGCGACCCCCGGGGAAACAGCTCCCCACTCGCCAGCTTGACCTGGAGGGGATGCGCGGCGGCCTGCCTTTGTGCTTCTGGCTTGGCTGGATCCCTAGGTGGGAGGCAAAAGGCTTGATACTGCTCTGAGGGATTTGCCCACGAGTTTATATTTCGGGCGAAGGGGCACAGAAGGACTCGACTTCCTGCTGTCCAGCCAACCTTAGGCAGGACGCACTGGTCCCAGGCGACCACGGGTGAAACTGCTCCTCGCTCACCAGCCCAAACTGGAGGAGACGGGAGCAGCGGATTCTGGCTCGATCCCCGTTGGGGGGCTGGTGGGGGGGACGAGAGGCTTGAAACTGCTCTCAGGGGCTAGCCTGCAGTTTATATTTCGGGCAATTTCAATGGGGCATGTGGACTGAGATCTGGAAACCAGTCCTGGCTTGGGATATAGAACAGGGTCCACCTTGGCTATGCCCCTGGCACAGGAAAATTACACACCCAAAAGAGTGAGTTGCAAAGCTTGATCCGAAAGGGGACTGGGGCACCGCCACTCTTCTACTCACAACCACCAAGGCAGGACTCCCACGGATGCACTGGACCAAACCATACCCATCCCTGCTGGGGAGCTGCCCTCTTCCCTTTTTTTTTTTTTTTTTTTTTTCCTGAGCCGGGGCAAGACAAACATGGATGCACTGCCCTGATTAATTCTGGTCACTGGTTTGCTTAAACAGTTACATTCAATCCATTCTCTAGATGTAAATTCTACACCTACTTACCTTTTCATCTCTTTCTCTCTGGAGTAATCAGACTATATAGTTTCTCTGGATAGCATCATCATCATTTCTTTTGCCTCTTCTCCCATCATATTCCACTCTTTCACTCTTTGAAAAAAGCCTCTTATTCCTTCTGCCTGCTTTTTCATTTCCAATTTCGCTTCATCCCTGCTCTGTCATTTCTCTCTTTCTCTATGCTCTTCCACCAACACTGCATACACCCGGCTATTTATTTTAGCTGGGAAATGTGGTTACATGCTTTAGACTGTTCTTTGTCTATTAGGTTTCTTCTTTTTTTCCTTTTCTTTTCTTATTTTTTCTTTTTTTAAGTATTTTTCTTTCTATTTCTATTGTTCTATTTCTATTTCTATCTATTTCTATTGTTCACCTTCCCTCCTTCCTCTTTTCTCTTTTATGTTTTCCCTTCTGGTTTACATGTTTGTTAGATTTGTCTGTGCGTTTGTGTGCCTTTGTTCCCTGTGTGTTTGTCTGTCTGTTTTCTTTTTTAGGGCTATCTCAAGAAACAAGCCAAAGTACACATGGTGGAGAGTCCCAAATACCACTACGAGTAGGAAAATAAAATAACCAAGGTCTCAACAAGAGAGACCAAGAGATACAATTTAAAGAACACTTTATGAACAGTCAGGCCCAGGACAAAGAGTCTTCTTTGGTACAACAGCTCTCACAGATGCAGAGTGCATAACAAGTTTTTAAAACTAACAAGAGATAGAAAGCAACCAAAATGACAAAATGAAAGAGCTCTCCTCCAAAGAAATTCCAGGAAGAAATGACAGCTAAAGAACTGCTCAAAACAGATATAAGCAATATAACTGAACAAGAATTTAGAACAATAGTCATAAAATTAATCACTGGGCTTGAAAAAAGCATGGAAAACATCAAAGAAACTTTGCTACAAAGACTATGGAGTGTAAAAATAGTTGTGATGAATTTTAAAAAATGCTATAAATGAGATGCAAAATAAAATGGAGGCAACCAATGCAAGGATTGAAGAGGCAGAAAGAAGAATAAGTGATTTAGAAGACACGATTATAGAAAAAGAAGAAACCGAGAAAAAGAGAGGTAAACCGATACAGGAACATGAAAGAGGAGTTCGAGAGCTCAGTGATACAATCTAACAGAATAATATCCATATCACAGGAATTCCAGAAGAGGAAGAGAGCGGAAAAGGCGCTTGAAGAAGTCCTTGAACAAATTATACTAGAGAACTTCCGCAATCTGGGGAAGGAAACAGACGTTGAAATCCAAGAAGCACAGAGAACTCCCCTCGGACATAACTTGAATCGATCTTCTACATAACATATCATAGTGGAACTAGCAAAATATAAGGACAAAGAGAGAACTCTGAAGGCAGCTAGGGAGGAAAGGGCCCTAACATACAAAGGGAAGCCTATTGAGTGGTGACAGACCTATCTACTGATTCTGGGCAGGCCAGAAAGGAATGGCAGGAAATCTTCAAGGTGATGAACAGAAAAAATATGCAGCCAAGAATCCTCTATCTAGCAAGCCTGTCATACAGAATAGAGGAGAGATAAAAGTCTTTCCAAATAAGCAAAAATTGAAAGATTTTGTCACCACTAAACCAGCTCTACAAGATTCCTGAGGGGGACCTTCTGAGGGAAATGTTGCAAGGAATGCAAGATACCAGAGACACCACCACAAGCATAAATCCCACATAGGCCACGATGACTCTAAACCCATATTTCTCAATATAACAGTGAATTTAAACGGAATCAATGCCCCAATCAAATGACATAGGGTAGCAGAATTGATAAAAAAAAAAAATCCATCTATTTGCTGTCTACAAGAAACTCATTTTACATTGGAGGACACTTTAAGATTGGAAGTACGGGGATGGAGAAATATCTTTCATGCTACCAGAAGTTAAAAAGAAGCTTGAGAAGCTGTACTTATATCAGACAAACTGAATCTTAAAGACAGTAACAAGGATGAAGAAGGGCATTATATAATAATTAAAGGGTCTATCCACCAGGAAGAGCTAACAATTATAAATGTCTATGCACCAAATATGGGAGCACCTAAATACATAAAACATCCAGAAATAGAAACACTCTTATCGACAAAAAAGTGCTAATAGCAGGAGACTTTAATATTCCACTTACAGCAATGGATGGATCAACTAGATAGAAAATCAATAAAGACACAATGGACTTAAATGACACATTGGACCAGATGGATCTGACAGATATATTTAGAACTCTCCATCCTGATACTATGGAATTCACTTTCTTCTCAAGTGCGCATGGCACATTCTCCAAGATAGACCACATACTGGGACATAAAGTAGCCCTCAGAAATGTAAAAGAATTGAGATCATACTTTCAGATCACAATGCTATGAAACTTGAAATCTATCACAGGAAGAAGTCTGGAAAATTCCCAAAAACATGGAGGTTAAAGAACACCCTACTAAAGGACGAATGGCCAATCAGGCAATTAGAGAAGAAATTTTAAAATATATGGAAACAAATGAAATTGAGAATACAACAATCCAAACACTAAGGGATGTGGCAAAGGCAGTCATAAGAGGAAAGTCCATTGCACTCCAGGCCTATTTCAAGAAATTAGAAAAAGCGCAAATGCAAAATCTAACAGCGCACCTAAAGGAACTAGAGGGGGAGCAAAAAGAGCACCCCAAACCCAGTAGAAGAAGAGAAATAATAAAAATCAGGGCAGAAATAAACAATATAGAAACCAAAGAAACAGTTGAACAGATAAATGAAACCAAGAGTTGGTTTTTTGAAAAAATAAACAAAATTGACAAACCTCTAGCCAGGCTTCTCAAAAAGAAAAGAGAGAGCACTCAAATAGACAAAATCATGAATGAAAATGGACTTATTACAACCAACCCTTCAGAAATACAAGTAATTATCAGGGAATACTGGGAAAAACTAAATGCCAACAAACTGGACAACTTAGAAGAAATGGACAAATTCCTAAACACACACTCACTACCGAAAGTCACATGGGAAGAGAGAGAAAACTTGAACAGACCTATAACAAGTGAGGAAATTGAATCATTTATCAAAAATCTCTCAACAAATAAGAGTCCTGAGCCAGATGGCTTCCCTGGGGAATTCTACCAGACATTTAAAACAGAATCAATACTCATTCTTCTCAAACTATTCCAAAAAATAGAAATCGAAAGAAAACTTCCAGACTCATTTTTTTGAAACCAGCATCACTTTGATTCCCAAGCCAGACAGAGACCCAAAATACGAGAACTACAGGCCAATATCTTTGATGAATACAGATGCAAACATCCTCAACAAGATCCTTGCAAATCGAATCCAACAGCGCATAGAAAGAATTATCCACCAAGATCAAGTGGGATTCATTCCTGGGTTACAGGGCTGGTTCAATATTCGCAAATCAATCAGTGTGATACATCACATCAACAAAAGAAAAGATAAAAATCATATGATCCTGTCGATAGATGCAGAAAAAGCATTTGACAAAATACAGCATCCCTTCTTAGTAAAGACTCTCGAGAGATCGGGATAGGAGGCACTTACTTAAACATCATAAAAGCCATCTATGAGAAGCCCTCAGCTAACATCATCCTCAATGGGGAAAAACTGAGAGCTTTCCCCCTGAGATCATGAACACGACAGGATGTCCACTCTCACCACTGGTGTTTAACATAGTGCTGGAAGTCCTAGCATCAGTCATCAGACAACAAAAGGAAATCAAAGGCATCAGAATTGGCAAAGAAGAAGTCAAACTTTCACTTTTTGAAGAAGACATGATACTCTACATAGAAAACCCGACAGACTCCACCAGAAGCCTACTAGAACTGATACATGAATTCAGCAAAGTTGCAGGGTACAAAATTAACGTACAGATATCGGTCGCATTTTTATACACCAACAATGAAGCAACAGAAAGAGAAATCAAGAAACTGATCCCATTCGTAATTGCACAAAAAACCATAAAATACCTAGGAATAAACCTAACCAAGGGTATAAGAGAACTGTATGATGAAAACTATAGAAAACTTATGTAGGAAATTGAAGAAGACACAAAGAAATGGAAAAGCATTTCATACTCATATATTGGAAGAATAAATAAGGTGAAAATGTCTTTACTACCCAAGACAATCTACACATTCAATGCAATCCCAATCAAAATTGCACCAGCATCCTTCTCAAAACTAGAACAAACTACCCTAAAATTTGTATGGAACTACAAAAGACCCCGAATAGCCAAAGTAATATTGAAGAAGAAAACCAAAATGGGAGGTATCACCATCCCAGACTACAGACTCTACAACAAAGCTGTCACCATCAAGACAGTATGATACTGGCACAAAAACAGACACATAGACCAATGGAATAGAACTGAGAACTCAGATTTGGACCCAAAAGTATACAGCCAACTAATCTTTGACAAAGCAGGAAAGAGGATCCAATGGGAGAAAAGACAACCTCTTTAACAGATGGTGCTGGGAGAACTGGACAGCAACATGCAGAAGAATGAAACTAGATAATTTTCTCACACCATACACAAAAGTAAACTCAAACTGGATAAAGGACCTGAACTTGAGACAGGAAACCATCAAAACCCTAGAGGAGAAAGCAGGAAACAACCTTCTTGACCCCAACCTCAGCAACTTCTTACTTGACACATCCCCAAAAGCAAGGGAATCAAGAGCAAAAATAAACTATTGGGAACTCATCAAGATTAAAATTCTCTGCACAGCAAAGGAAACAATCCATAAAACGAATAGGCAACTGACGGAATGGTAAAGATAGTTGCTAATGACCTACCAGATAAAGGGCTAGTATCCAAAATCTATAAGGAACTCACCAAACTCCACACCCAAAAAACAAACAACCCAGTGAAGAAATGGGCAGAAGATATAAACAGACACTTCTCTAAAGAGGACATCCAGATGGCCAACAGACATGAAATGATGCTCAGCATCCCTCCTCATCAGGGAAATACAAATCAAACCGCACTGAGATACCACCTCACGCTGGTCAGAGTGGCTACAATGAGCAAATCAGAGGGCTCTAGATGCTGGCGAGGATGTGGAGAAATGGGCACCCTTCTACACTGTTGCTGGGAATGTAAAGTGGTACAGCCCCTCTGGAAAACAGTGTGGAGGTTCATCAAAAAATTAACAATAGAACTCCCCTATGACCCACAAATAGCCTGCTAAGAATTTACCCAAGGGATACAAGAGTGTTGTTGCATAGGAGCACAAGGACCCCAATGTTCATAGCAGCACTCTCAACAATAGCCAAAACATGGAAAAAGCCTAAGTGTCCATCAAAGGACAAATGGATCAAGAAGATGTGGTTTATCTATACAATGGAATACTACATGGCAATGAGAAAGAATGAAATCTGGCCATGTGTAGCAACATGGATGGAACTTGAGGGTGTTATGCTGAGTGAAATAAGTCAGGCAGAGAAGGACAAATACCATATGTTTGCACGTATAGGACGATTAGGAGGAACTTAACGGAGGACCATGGGGGATAAGAAGGGGGGAAGTAGATGGAGAGAGGGAGGGAGGCAAACCATGAGAGACTCTTGAATGCTGAGAACAAACTGAGGACTGATGGGTATGGGGTGGTAGGTGAAGTGGGGTGATGGGCATGGAGGAGGGCACTTGTGGAGATGAGCACTGGGTGTTATTTGGAAACCAACTTGACAATAAACTATTAAAAAAAACACCTTATAATAAAATGCATAAAAAGCATAGAATAAAATCCAACAAATGACTTTTAAAAACCCACCATACAAGGAATGTAACAGAACTTCCTTCATTTATGAGAGAATCTTTAAAGAAAATTATATCAGTCTTCATGTTTCATAATGAAATGTTTAAAAACATCCCTTTGTGACAGAGACAAGGCTGCCCATTTCCCTCCCTGCTGTTGCACCTGTATTACAGTACCAGCAGAGGGAGTAAGCAAGGCAAAGAAATGAATGTATAAGAATTGAGAAAATACTAATAAAATTGTTATTCACAGGTGATATGTTTCAATGTGTAGCAAATCCCACAGAATATACAGATAAATTAATAGAACCTATAATAAAGTGTAACAGATTTATCAGATCCAATTTCAAATATACAAATGTATTATATCTCTATACATCAGCCAATGATTAGAAAGTGACATTTGAGAAGGCTACAATTTACAACTCATTAAAAATATCAGTTAACTGGGGATTAATCTAAAGAGATGTCCAAGCCACTTGTTTTTGGGGGAAAGTCTACATACAACTTAATTATGAAGTATTAAAACCTATTAATGGAAGAAGGAAAGACTGAAAGATTCAATGTGGTGGATATCAATTTTCCCCCAATCTATTGGTAAATTCCCCTGAGAACTGATTCAAGGTGCAAAATTTCTTTACCTTTTTAAGGGAGCAGAAGTAGGGAAGCTGATTCTAATTAAGAGAAGCTTAGATCCTCTTGCCCAAGATGAGTGTTCTTCTCTTTTCTGGTCACTGGGCAACTTCAAGATTATATAATCAAGGAGGATCTGGTTCAGGGCGCCTGGGTGGCTCAGGTCATGATCTTGCTGTTTGTGAGTTCAAGCCCCACATCAGGCTCTGTGCTGACAGCTCAGAGCCCGGAGCCTGCTTCAGATTGTGTGTGTGTGTGTGTGTGTGTGTCTTTCTCTCTCTCTGCCCCTCCTTCGCTCATACTCTGTCTCTGTCTCTCAAAAATAAACAAACATTTAAAAAAAGAAGAAGAAAAAGGACCTGGTGCCCTCCATTGCCCACTCAGAATTCTCTCTCTGTATCCAGGAGGACCTAGAAGCTGGGTCCAACACAGGAGGTGAACTGGTGGGGTCCCTGCTATGGACACATCACTGGCCCAGCTTCTGCCTAGAGTGTGGGTCCCAAGGAGGTGTTCCAGGGCTCCACTAGAACCACAAGGAGGGGCTCCAGCACACAGGGACCCAATCAAGTGAGCAGAGACAAGGACAGCAGGGCGGGCTCAGGGATCTCCAAGTGACTGAGTGACTGAGTGATGGGAACTGAGGCTCCTGAATCCAGAGTCATACTAGGCAGGCAGAATGGGGACCAGGACAGCGGGGCTTAGTGACTGTTGATTGACGCCAATGGGCTTTACTCACCAGTGGTTTCTCAATGTCGTGGGCTGTGGGTGGGGGGATGCAAACCTCTGGGGCAACAACATGGGAGCACCAACAACCCAAGGAAGGACACAAACATGAGGAATGGGGCTGTGGACTGTTACCGGGCAGTAAATTAGTCTGGCTGCTCCAGAGAGCTGGCTGCAGCTGCTAGTAAAAGTGAACATAGACACCCCATGTCCCCGTGGTTGCAGGAACATAGACACCATGTGTTCCTGCAGTTCCAGGTCTGGGGTGTGCACCAGAGATGCACAGAGGTTCCCTGGGTCAGTGTTTGTGAAGGAGGAGTGTGGACCTGCCCAAATGTTCTTCCATTTCCCGGGATGGCAGGTACACATGAGCCCTGAGCTCAGGGTTAGAGCCTAGGTGGTTATATGTAGGAAGGTAGAAGGAGCAGAAAAATGTCAACATGATGTTCAGATACATTTGAAAACTGGAACAATGGGGCACCTGGGTGGCTCAGTCAGTTAAGTATCTGACTCTTGATTTTGGCTCAGGTCATGATCTCAAGGTTGCTGAGATGAGCCAGGGTTGGGCTCTGTGATGACAGCATGAAGCCTGCTTGGGATTCACTCTTTTTCTCTTTTCTCTCTGCCCCTCTTCCATGCATTCTCTCTCTCTCTCAAAAATAAATACATAAACTTAAAAATAAAAAAAATAAACTTGGGACAAAATGCAAGGTGCTAAGCATAGGCTGCAGGTCCCCAGGGACACCCGACTCTCTCTCCTGCCTTCTGCCCTTCCTTGGATTGGGTCACACTGGTCTTCTTGCTGTTCCAGCAACTTGTCAGGCACATACCACCCCAGGGTGTTTGCTCTTAATGTTCCCTCTGCAGGGAGCACTGTTATCTGAAGGCACCTTCATGGGCTGGTCCTCTCACTTCCTTCAGGGATAGCTTCTCCTGACCATCCAAACTAACAGTTGCCACTCACTCTTGTTAACCCCTTCCTTTTTCTACAAAACTCATCATACCACATATTACAGCGTAATGTATTTGCTCTGGACTCTGACACCCACTGGAACCTTGCTCTGGGACATGGTCTCTGAGGCCATAGTCGTGTCCCCAGGGCCTAAAGCAATGCCAGGTTTGGAGCAGATCAGTTGCTTCCTGGGGAATTAATGGTGTTTGTTTTCTTTCCAGGAATTAGGGAGAGCATGGGATTTGGGGGTGGGGGTGGAAAAAAGTAGAGCCCAGCCTGACCAATTGTTTTTCTTCTCTTAGTAAAATAAGTGAGCTAGTTAACCACAGGTTAGCATGTGTTGCTTCTGTGTGGCAGGTCTATGTCGGTGTTTGTCATATTTTTGTGTTTCCGTAAAATGCAGGCCCCTCCCTTCTCAACTCCCTCCCTTCTAGCACGGAGGAGACTCCTTTCAGAGACCCTATGGTCTGGAAATTGCTCTTCCCCATGTGCTTTTTTCCCTTATGGGGGGAAGTGCACTTTTCATGTGAGAAAGGTGGGGGTTTGAGACCTTCCACTCCTCAGTCCCAGCCCCTCCCCTGGGAGAAGGCCCAGTCTTTGGGCTCTAGCATGACCCTGGGACTGGAACGAACTGGAATCTGAGCACCTAGGCCTCATGGGTGAGAACACTGGCCTGGGAGTCAGGGACCAAGGCTCCATGTTATCCACTGTGAAGCCTTGGCCAAGTCACATCGCCCTCTGTGAAAGGAGAGAATAATATTCCCAGACTTGGACATCAGGATTTCTGATTCCTGTGGTTATTACCAGTTTGACTGTGATCTTTTAGAGCAGGGACAACAGCAGGCACTAGAGGGCACTGTCAGTCTGATCTTTGGTGCCTGTACCAATGTGTGAATGTGTGAGCATATGCATGAGGATGTGACTTGTGTGTGCATGTGCATTTGTGTGAGTGTGAATGTGAGTGTGTGTGTGTGTGTGTGTGTGTGTGGTGCATTGTATGGGACACTCAGGAACGTTGACCAGAAATGTGGCCAGGACACCTCTCTTTTATGGCCCATGGAGGACAGTGAGGGGAGGTGGTGACATCCCGTGTGGATGATACCTCTGCACTGTGCACCATGGTCGCCTGGCTGGGCTCTCAACCACTCAGCAATTGGCAGTTGTGCTCCTCAGGTCAGCTCCTGATGCCGGAGCTACTCTGTGTAGGAGGGACCCAAGGCCCCTTGGGCTAGGGGAAAGTTGAGAGTGGAGGGGCTGGCCTATTAGGAGGGACCTGTGATGTGAGGTGTGGGGCAGTGTGGTCACTCTGTTCCCTGAGGCCTGGAAGGAAGGGCTATAGAAGAGGACAGCTTTTTCTCTGAGACACTGTGCATCCTTCATGTTTACAACAAATAAGCACCAGACACCACTCCCGTGGCCCCTTTGTATGCTGTCTGCTCAAGGTGGGACTGAGACCTGCTTATAGAAAGATCACACAGGCTCCCTGTGGGCATTGTCCCTGAGCCTGGACCTTGGCTGGTGGAATCTTGAGCGAGAAGCTGAGGGACTGGGCTGTGATGCTCAGTCTTGAATGTGCTTCAGCTCTGCAGGCCCAGAGGAAGGTAGGCAGGACCTGGGTTTGCATGAGCCAAGCCAGACTAGGGCCTGTTGACCAGTGAGGAGAATGAGGCTGGGAGGCCTGGACTGGAGAATCCTGACTTTCTGGACTTGACTACAGACCCTGAGGGATGTTCAGTCCAGAGTAGTTGATGGTGAGTATCAGGGTGTAGATCATGAGTCTGGAGCCCAGCAGAGAGCGGACATGTGGGAGAGATCACTAGCCTTGAACCTGGTGCCCCAGCTCACAATGTGACCCTGACAAGCTCTTTGCCCCCTGTAGGCCACAGTTTCTCCTGTGAAAGCTGAATGGGTAGAGCCCAGTCTTTAAGGTCCCTGCTTTTCCTCAGTGAAACCCCTCAACCTTCTCTCTGGCTCCTGGGGTTCCTGGGGCCCCTGAAGGGGCCTGACAGCCCAGGCTTTGAGACACCTCCCAGGGTGGGAGCCCCAGGCTGTGCTTCTGGAGATACTGGGGCTGGAGGTCTCCCTTCCAACCTTCACGTCAAGGGCAGCTGCCCCAGGAAAGCCAGACGAGTCTCTGGCCTCAAAAACTGAGAGGCTATGGGGCAGAGGAGACCAAATCCCTCCCAGGGCCCTGACTGTGGGGACCAGCAGCAGGCCTCTTGTGCCTTCCCACAGCCCCACATGTACAGACCCCACAGATCCTGGCCCACAGCCCCCCATTCATAGCCCTCATACCACACCAGCATCCCCAGAGTAGCTAGAGGCCAAGCTCACAGCCCTAAGCCTTCTCCCACCTGGAGCTCAGTGCTGCCAAGGAGACACAGAACAACCATTGGGGAGAGGGGTCTGAGACCTCCTGAGGAGGGGCCACCCTGTAGTGGGTGCCCCCAGGAGCTGGGGAGAAGCCTTGGAGCCCCTCTCTGCCCCCTGGCTCAGAGCACAGCAGCAGTCAGGGTGGGACAGGTAGGAGGTCAGTGTCCTCAGGTGGCTGTCCGTCTATGCCCATGCTGTCCCTTCCTTAGGTTCCAGGGGGCCTTCAGGGCTCTGAGGGGTGGGTGCTGCCTTTCTGGAAGTCAGTCTGTAACATGCTTCCAGAGCCTTAGACAGGCATGACCTTTGATCAATGTGGCAATGGTCAACCCGAAGTCATTGGTGGAACATGTTCATGAGGGTGGAGGTCAGGGGCATTGGCTGTGTCCTGTGCAAACTGTGGTACTTGATGGGTCCTGGGACAAGCTTCTGAGTGTTGTTAGAGCTGCACATTCACAAGTGTGATGCACAAGTGTAATGCACACCCAGTTTTACCTGCCCTTGTGTAGGTGTGTTGTTCAGTGAAGAAAGAAAAAGCTCTCCATTTGTCTGCCTATCATCTATCATCTATTTGTTGTCTATGTGAAATGCAAGGTCAAATCTGGAAAGACATACACTAGATATGACCACCACAGTCTCCAGACTGTGCTGGCAACTCTTTATACTTTTCTTCTGTTTTACTTTAAAGGAATGTTTGAATTCCTTTTTGGAATCAGAAAAAAACTAAGCTGACTCCATTTTAAAAAACAAAACAAATCAAAACAATGGGTTGCAGGGACACCTGGGTGGTTCAGTCAGTTGAGCTTCTGACTTCGGCTCAGGTCATGATCTCATGGTTCGTGGGTTTGAACTCCGCATTGGGCTCTGTGCTGACAGCTAGCTCAGAGCCTGGAGCTTGCTTTGGATTCTGAGTCTCCCTCTTTCTCTGACTCTCCCCTACTCATTCTCTCTCTCTCTTTCTCAGAAATAAATGAAAACATTAAAAACAAACAAACAAACAAACTCCAATGGGTTGAATGATGATAGAGCCCCGGAACAACCCTCAGTTGAGGCTCCAAAGGTGTTGGTGGGCTGGCTCTGAGGGCAGACCTGCCCATTGTCATCCAGGAGAGGGCAGAAAGCCTGGTGATGACCTCTCCATGCCCGCAATGAAAAAGAACCTTGTCAGCATGCATGGATATCAAAGACGCGGTGTTGAGAGAGAGAAAGAAAACACATGCAGTCTCACTGAATCTATAAGAAGTTCAAAAACAGGCAAAACTGAAAAATAGTTGGTTCAAGGGCACCCATAGGACATAAAACTACTGAAAAAAGTGTAGAGACAGCTAACACAAAGGCTCTTGAGGTCCTGATCACGTTCAGAGACTGGGGCTAATTAATGGAAAGTTCACATCTTGTTGAGTTCACCATTTAATAATGAACAATTCGGTCATCTAGTACATTCACAATGTTGTACAACTGTTACCACTCTTTTTATTACTATTTAAACTGACAGATGCATTTCATTTATTTTGTGATTGTTACAGTTTACAATTAAGATAGGATTAAAATATCCATCAAAATAGTAGCATTGGGTCCACTGGGTGAAGTACGAGGGATGCTTTTTTTTTTTTTTTTTTGCTTTTCAAGTTGTTTACAGTAAGCAGTTATTATTTTTAAAACTAAAGACCAAGACCAATAAACTCTATTTTGAGAGGAACTTAGAAAACAAAAAAGATGATCCTTCCTTAGGCTGAGCTGACACCTGTGTCCCTGTAGTGCATCTACTTCCTGTTGTGTCCACCTGGGCCTGGAGTCTGGGGCCCCCCAGAGGTACCCCAATCTCTCTGCTAGGATGGCCCTGACATAGGAGTGAAATCTCTTCCAGGCTCAGCAATCTCCTTCCTGGATTATCCCTTCCATGTCCTCTGGCCAGCACCACGTCACACTCATGTTTGATCAACTCCTTTTGTTTTGAACTCTGGTTGTTTATTTTTTATTTTTATTTTTTTTTACAAATAGTTTATTGTCAAATTAGTTTTTACATAACACTCAGTGCTCATCCCCAAAGTGCCCTCCTTCATGCCCAACCCCCCCCCCCCCCCCCCCCCCCCCCCCCCCCCCTTGTTCTCAGCATTCAAGAGTCTCTCATGGTTTGCCTCTCTCCCTTTCCCCCACCATTTCCGCCCTTCTTCTCCCCCTTGGTCCTCCGTCAAGTTCCTCCTAATCCTCCTATACGTGCAAACATATGGTATTTGTCCTTCTCTGCCTGACTTATTTCGCTCAGCATAACACCCTCAAGGTCCATCCATGTAGCTACACATGGCCAGATTTCATTGTTTCTCATTGCCATGTAGTATTCCATGGTATAGATAAACCACATCTTCTTGATCCATTCATCTGTTGATGGACACTTAGGCTCTTTCCATGTTTTAGCTATTGTGGAGAGTGCTGCTATGAACATTGGGGGACATGTGCTCCTATGCCTCAGCATTTCTGTATCCCTTGGGTAAATTCCTAGCAGTGCTATTGCTGGGTCATAAGGGAGTTCTATTAGTTTCCTGAGGAACCTCCACACTGTTTTCCAGAGGGGCTGTACCAGTTTACATTCCCACCAACAGTGCAGGAGGGTGCCCGTTTCTCCACATCCTCGCCAGCATCTAGAGTTCTCTGATTTGCTCATTTTAGCCACTCTGACTGGTGTGAGGTGGTATCTCAGTGTGGTTTTGATTTGTATTTCCCTGATGAGGAGGGATGCTGAGAATCGTTTCATGTGTCTGTTGGCCATCTGGATGTCCTCTTTGGAGAAGTGTCTGTTCATGTCTTCTGCCCATTTCTTCACTGGGTTGTTTGTTTTTCGGGCGTGGAGTTTGGTGAGTTCCTTATAGATTTTGGATATTAACCCTTTATCTGATATGTCATTTGCAACTATCTTTTCCCATTCCGTTGGTTGCCTATTAATTTTCTGGGTTGTTTCCTTTGCTGTGCAGAAGCTTTTAATCTTGATGAGGTCCCAACAGTTTATTTTTGCTCTCGATTCCCTTGCTTTTGGGGATGTGTCAAGTAAGAAGTTGCTGCGGTGGAGGTCAAGGAGGTTGTTTCCTGCTTTCTCCTCTAGGGTGTTGATAGTTTCCTGTCTCACGTTCAGGTCCTTTATCCATTTTGAGTTGATTTTTGTGCATGGTGTGAGAAAATGATCTAGTTTCATTCTTCTGCGGTTGTTTATTTTTTTTAACACAAGCTCCTGAAGTAGAACTGCAGGCCTCTGGGGAGTGGGCCGAGTTGTTTTTCCACCAGCCACTACCTCATTCTCCCTCAACTTTAATATTATTCTGAGAGTAGAAAAATTTTGAGAGACAAATTTAAAAAGAAAGTTGAAATCCTCCCACAATTCACTGCTCCATCCAAATGGTGGTCCCCGCTGTTTCTATCCCTATCATCCCCCCCAAACCTGGGAGCCTCTGCCTAGTGCACGCTGCTTTAGGTGACAGTGACACTCTTTCAGGCCTTTGCTCTAAGGCAGGGCCCTGCTTCTGGGCAGGGAAGTTCTCACAGTCAACAGAATCCCTATGTGCTTTGCTATCCCCTGATCCACCAACTGTTCTTGGGTGAGCTTCTGGCCTCAGTTTCCTAAATGAGGGTCCTAAATTAGATCAATGTGGTTAACCTCCAGGCACAAAGCACTGGACCTCTCCCCACAATGTGCATTTATACAGATACATTTCAGGGTTTTGTGAACTCCTGAGTTAGACATTCTAGAACATCTCAGGCCTCCAGGGCATCCTACTATGGGGAGGAGGCAGTTGAGCCTCTTTTTTGTGACTCCAGACAGCAGACCGCAGGTCCATTATTTTAGCCCTGCCAGGTGCTGTGCTGAGAGCTTTCCAGAATTATTCTCCTGAATCCTCACACAGCCCCAAGGGATGGCTGTCACTATCATTACCTGCACATCACAGAGGAGGACACAGAGAAGATAGTCACCTATTTAAGGTCATGCACTTGAAGAGTGGTGGAGCCAGGACTAGAACCCAGGTTTGTCTGGGCTCCAGACTCCAGGCTCCAAGCTCAAGCTCTTCTCATAAGCTGTGATCCAACCTCTGGCAAGGAGTCAGCTCAATGACCTGCAAGGTCCTTCCACACCAAGAGTGCAGCTGGGAAACTCTGTGGAGTTCTGAAAGCATCTTCATGCCTGCCTGTCCTTTCAGTTGACTTCCCAGTAGCTGAGCTGGTGAGGTGGTCGGTGCAGGTACTGACCGACATCCTTGTTGCCTGTAAGGGGACAAGACTTAAGGACATTAAGATGGTGATGGCCCCAAGGTCACACTCAAGTCAGCATCAGCATCAGAACCCAAGTGTTGGGTTCAGTCACTGTGCACAGAGCTTCCAGGGGCCAAGGTTCTGTGTTTCTCATGGTTAGGATCTATCCACCTACCTATCTGTCGACCCATTCACCCATCCCAAACTAACCTGCCCATGAACCCATCAATACACTTACTCATCTACCCATCCATCATTTATCCATCCACCCATTCATCATCAATCATCATGTGTACACACTTCCATCTCTTCCTTCCTTCTCCTCGCATTCAAATTGTGTATTGAGAGCCTTGTAGTTTCCTGGCCCTGAGCTGGGAGTAAGATGAACAGTCTGCATACTTGGAAGGAGCCACATCTTTCTTTTTGTCAGTGAGGGTCCTGGAAGGGGCAGCTAAGGCAGGAAGCAGGAAGACTGGAGTGGTAGCTGTTGAATTTCTATTCTTTTGGGCTCTAGGTCACAGCACCTGACTCACTGAATTGGGCTAAAAACTTGTGGAGAAAGTGAGGAGTGAACAACCGAGACATAGTTGTTCTGTTGTTATCTGTTCTCGTGTTACTTATAGAAGAGATAGCTGGCAGTGACTTTCTTTCTTTCTTTCTTTCTTTTTTACAAATAGTTTATTGTCAAATTAGTTTCCACATAACACTCAGTGCTCATCCCCACAAGTATCCTCCTCCATGCCCATCCCCCCCACCCCCCCACATCCATCAGTCCTCAGTTTTTGTCAGCATTCAAGAGTCTCTCATGGTTTGCCTCTCTCCCTTTCCCCCACCATTTCTCCCCTTCTTCTCCCCTTTGTTCCTCCGTCAAGTTCCTCCTGATCCTCCTATACGTGCAGACATATGATATTTGTCCTTCTCTGCCTGACTTATTTCACTCAGCATAACACCCTCAAGGTCCATCCATGTTGCTACACATGGCCAGATTTCATTGTTTCTCATTGGCAGTGACTTTCAATGTAGAGTTTCTTTAGAGATTTTGTAAATGTAAGAAATGACATATATACAAGTTACTGTGTTACTAATATTAGAAGAGAATTAGCAAACTATAGGTACTGTAGAGTGAGGCTCCAGTAACAATTTCTAACCTGTTTCTATGATTCATTAAACCAGGAATACTGGGAAGGGATTTATGCCCATTTCTCATGCATTCTGCATAATGGACATAGGAGGTAGCAACTAATATGATCAATACTGACTAGATCAGAACATGGGGAGAAGGAGTGATTGCCAAGGTACCTTGTCATCTGTGTGGCAGAGAAGTTTGTCAACCTAGGCCTTCCAGCCTATGCGTACTATATAATTCTTCCTGTCCAAGGAACTGAGGAAGATTCTCAAAGTTTATTCTTGTCTGCTTCAGAGGGTGCTTCCTTCCTTCACATCTGCCAGTTCTGGACTAACCGTGTCCGACACTAATCTGCTTTGTGTATAGGAAGCTTTTTATTACTCTTTGTGGAAATTGCTTAAATTCTTGTTTGCTTCTGTTTTCAACTGATTTAAAAGGAATTGCTTTCTTCTAACCTTCCTTGCCAAATTCCTGCTGCTAGGTATGTATTCACCACTCCCAGAATACCTTCTTTCTTTTATTTGTGGCTCAGCAACTTCCCTTCTGCTTCCTGCCTCTGTGTGGAGCCGTAGCTAGAACAGAGTCTTGTGGATATAGACAGGACCTGAGATTTAGGGGGAGAAGTCCATATTAGTATTGTAATGACCTCTTTCCATATACATGTCTCCTGTTGTACCATTGCCTAAGAGGCACAGTTCTCTATCTCTCCATTAATGTTATCACAAACCCTACACCTGGCAGGTCATGGGCATAGTGGGTGAGCGAGAAATATTTGCTGGATGTTAAGTGTTGAAATAAATGTGTTTCCTTAAGTGAGAAAAACCCCATTTTTTATAATTATACAATAAATGTATAATCACTGTAGAGAAACCAGAAAAGTCCAGTGTGCAAAATGAAAACCAACCTTATCTAAAGTTTCAGCCACAGGTAGCCCCAGCTCACAGATACAGGTATGGATGTAATTATGGATAGAGAGACAAAGATACATGTTCACGTGTGTCACATCATGTCTTGTGACCTATTTGGGATAACATCATATTCAAGACTTCAGATGCTGTTCAAATCTTCCAATACACCATTTTTAGAGGATAGTTGATCTTAAATCAGTTTCTTGTTTTGTTTTCTGATTATAAAAGTAACACAACTTGGGGTGCCTGGGTGGCTCATTTGGCTGAGCGTCCAACTCTTGATTTTGGCTCGGATCATAATCTCATAGTTGTGAGATCAAGCCCCATGTTGGGCTCTGCACTGACAGCAGGAGCTACTTGGGGTTCTCTATCCCTCCTTTCTCTCTGCCCCTTCTTCTCTCTAAATAAATAAATACATTATTAAAAAATAAAGTAACACATTTTTCTTTGAGAAATCAGAAAATACAGAAAAGAATGGAGAGGAAAATAAAGCAAACATTTGGTCTCACTACCAGAGATGACTCCAGTTAGTATTTTGTTGTGTATGCTTCTAGACTTTTCTCTGAATATGACTGTATGTATGTCCTTTTCACAAGGATGGTCTCAGACGAGAACTTCTCTTGTCAGCTGCCTATGTGCCACCATCCCCTACTGTTGAATTGGTCCACAGCACTTATCTAAGGCTATTTAGAGCTGAGGCTAATCTGGCTGGATGAATGTATGGCTGTTAGAAAGCTGCTATAGGGTGTGCTGTGATGGTGATGAATTTCTACCAGCAGAACTCAGGGACAAGGGGAAGTGTATTAACAGTCTATGGACAGAGTATGAATTTCCTCCAGAAAGGCTGGACTGTGTCTCTCTGAGTCCCCTTGGAATCATGGGGTCTTGGGAAGTCAGGCTGTTTGTGCTTGCCCACTGGTCCTGTCATCCGTCCATTCTTCTGCTGGGAGGATGTGAGGCTGGTGTTCTGTGAGGTGAGGAATCCTGTGCTGATTCCCTCTGTGACCTTGGTCATCCTCTCCTTGGGGCCCTACTGGCAATGGATGACCACCACTGGCTGGTTCTTAGATCCCTTGAGGCTGGGCTCTCCAGGACTCAGGGCTGAGCTTGGGGAAGCAGCCAGGGGGCAGCACCACAGCCAGCCAGGGCTCCAAAGGAGGTCGGTTGGGGGAGGGCTCTGCTACCCCCACCTGGGAGCTGCACAAACATCCGGCTATAGCCTTGAAACTACCCCTGTCATAGTCCCTGGCCACACCTGGCCTTGTTTGTCACACGTCCCACGCCCTGCTGGCTGCAGGCTGGGTTTCTCTTCCCCTTACTCCTCTCTTTTGGTTACCCCTGAGTTCTGGTTTCAGCCAACACGGAGTTAACTTTAGCCCGGGGATTCCCAGCAGTGGCCAGCTGCTGGCAGAGCCACCACTCTGCCTCTCTCGCCTGGGTCCCCTCCCCAACCTACCTCCCACCTTGGACTTCATTGTCCCTGCAGGTCCAGGGCCTCCCAGTACAACCTCTTCATCCAGAATCCTAGTTTTCTTATAGGTTCTGGCTTTTGGAGCTTCTCACCCAGTTCTGCTTGAGCAGACAGGAAGGTTGGGGCCCAGAGAGGGGAAGGGACTTGCCCAGGATCACACAGCATGTCAGCAGCATACCCTGGGCAAGACCCTAGGAGATGACAGTAATAGGTGGGGACTGGTGAGGGTAACCATGGGTTAGACACATTATCGGCATCATCTTAAATCCACATACCCATCCTGTGGCAGAGAGACTACTTACCTCCTTCTTGTATAGATGAGGAAACTGAGGAGATATAAATCACCCAAGGTCAAGGGTAGAGAACGGTTGTGTGTGGGTGGGGAGCCCTGGGGTCTGGCCTCCTACTACAGAGTCTTCCTGAGATCTTTAGCCTGCTGGTCCTCTCTCCTCTCAGCAGTGGGACAGAGGAACTGTCAGAGGGGTCTGTAGCTTAGGATCTGCCTGACATCTACTTTTGAGCCTCTTTTCTACATCTCTGAAAGAGAGTTGGGGCTGCAGAATGATAGAGGGAGGTCATCTCATGTGAGCATGTCCGGTGGCTGGCAGAGGGCAACTCTCTATACAGAACACCCCTATGTGAACTCAGGCATGCCCTGTTCTCTGGTGGTCTCAGTTTCTCTACCCATCAGATGAGACTCTGAGAGTTGTGACATGTAAGAGCTGGCCCTGGATCACTCTGGGATGTTAAGCATTTTGAGCCTTACTTTTCCTACCTGTGAAGTGGGATGATGATTCCGGCTGTCAGTCTTACAGAATCCCTGAGTGGCTCAGCTGAATACCTCATGTCCTTATGTTTTGTAAATGGTACAGAGACAACAGGCCACTCAGTAGGGTCTCAGGGATTGATTCCTTTTGGAATCAAAGATCTAGTCAGTGCTGAGGCCTTCAGAACCCTGCCCCTGCCCCCTCTGTTAGGCTTCAGGGCTCTGGACACTCTAGTCTGCTGGCTGGGTTCAGCATGTGAGTTCATGCCCTTGCTTGAGGCATTGATGACCCATCCATCCCAGAGAACTCTTGTATGCCCCTCTCCACCCAACCCTGGCCTGCCTCCGGGCATCCTCTGTATGCTCCCTGTCCTCTGCCTGATGGTCACTGTCTATGTCAGATTCTCTTTCCTTCCCAGGGCACGGCTCAACTATGTGGCACAGAATGCAAGAGTTTTCAGGGTGGTGGGCAGGGTGGTGAGACAGGAGTTTGAGATCTTCAAGGTTGAGAGGTTCAGGTGCTTCATTGGAGACTGAGAGCACCAGCTGAGGGGCACTGCAGTCCCTCTCTGTGCCTTTGGTCATGCTGACCCCCCAGGATATCCTCCTTACCTCTGTCCTTTCAGCTCTGGGGGTTCCACCTCCTAGGCCCTGATGTGAGGTTTTCAAAGTTGCTGCTGCCACCACCAGACCCCATTTTTCTACTGTGCAGGACCCCCAGAATCCCCCACTCCTTGTCTTCTCCACCAATGTTTGTTGGGGAGGAGGATCTCATCTACACTGTGAGCTCTGGGCTGGGCAGGGATGAGTGTCCATCATCCTAGCTTCACCCCCAGGACCTGACCTGGGCCAGGCATGTATAGGCCTATTGTGGGACAGTTGGAGGGAGAGTGATGTGAGTGAACAGTGGTTGATGAGTTGATTGACCATGGCTGGGGTGAGGGCCAACACTCTCCCAGGCTCATCAGCAGGGGCACTGGTCCCAGGCCTGTTCATGGGACACTTTACATCTCCTTTGTCAGGTGATGTGGTGTTCTGGCCAAAGCCCTGCTCTTGGATTCTCTGGGCTAGAGGAGTTACTGGTGGTACCCCCCAAGAATGAGCTGGTGGAAGGGATTTTCCATCTTTGCGCGTAAACCCAGGTAAATGTGAATTTAGGCAAATATGGCTGGGTCCTGGGTTCCCATTCCCCACTGCTATCAAGACCTCAGAGCCCTGGGGATCTGGGAATATCTCTGATTGGAGAAGGATAGGGAAGAGAGGAAAGAGGGAAAAGTCAGCCTGAAGGGTAAATCAAGAAAGTCTATAATAGGGGGTGGGAGGGAGCTCGGGGAGTTTGGCTACCCACTGGGCAGGGAGCTAAGGCCTCACCATGCTGGCCTGTCTGTCATACCTTTGCTCTTAGTGACTAGACCTAGCACCCAGTACAGGGCCAGACTAGGCAGTGAATGGTACATGAAGCCCCTCTTTCAAAAGTGAAGCAAGTACATTCCAGGTCTCACTTTGACCTTGGCTAGACCAGTTCCACCTTTCCTGAAACATGGACAGCTGAGAGCCCCTCACAGGCCAGACCCCCAGAAAGCCTCAGGGAGGTTTCATGGATGGATGGGTGGATAGATGATGAATGGATGGACAGACAAACAGGTGGGTGTATGGACAAAGAGATATGTGACTGGCTGATCTGACATCCTGACCACTGGAGAAGGACCCATGAAGCCTTTTGAGGGACAATGTGCTTCTAGGCTATCCAGGGCAGTGACTGTGAGGGTCTACATTTCTCTTCCCCTTCTCTCTACTTGACCAAGTCCCCAGAGTTCTAGGTCTGGGAGCAGCAGGTATGGTGTGATCCAGTGTCCCATGTCTAGCCCCGGCCACCATGCCCACTCAGGGTTCCTCTGAGCAACAAGAGTCTGGCTATCTCCCACAGTGAGCTGTAGCTCCATGTGTGGCACTTAGGAAGGTTCATGGGACATCCGAGGATGGGGCAGGATTGAGATGGAATGGAATATTGCTCCTGACTGTTGACTGTGATGTCAAACCCTGTCTTGCTCAGGCCTGGGCACAAGGGCTTGGGCAGCCTTGATGCTGGGATGCAGGACCCTTCTCCAGCTGGGCTTGTGGAATCTTCTGCAGGTGGACCCCATCCCTACTCTGGGGAGGAGGCATCTACGACTGGGGCTGAGGCCAGTTTGGGTTTCCCCAGCTATTTTGGGCATCAGGGATTCTTGGTTTCACCAGGCCAGCTGCATGGGGGTGAAGGTGCTAGGCCCTCAGGGTGCTGCCTGGGGTTGGAACGGCCCAACGATAATGACAGGAACAATAAACCACAGAGACAAGCAAAACATCCATTTTTCCATCTGATTGTCCATCCCTTCCCTCGAGGGGGGAGGTTCCATTATTATCAACCAGGCTGTACAGAGGGGCAGCAGGTCCCAAGCAGCCAATTCCAGCTACAGGGATCTGGCTCTGAGTCTGGGCTCCTCCTGGTCCCCTAACCTCCTCTAGTTGCTTGGGTGTAAGACTCTGGCCAGATGCTGCCTGTCTCCTTCACCCAACTTTATTTTCTCCATGGCACAAATTCTATCTTCTGCATGACATGATTCACTTATCTGTTAGGCTTATTTCTATCACCCCCAAATGTGAGTACTCCAAATAAGACTGTGTCTGCCTTGCGTCCACTGTGGTTCCTGCACATATTAGGCATCCAGGGAAGAGATGCTGACCAGGTGACTTTGTTCTGGATCAGAGGCCTCATCCGTGCTGTGTCTTGGTCCACAATGGAACTGAGTTGGAGCTCCTGTCCAACAGTGACACCTGAGAATGGGGTTTCCCTGGTTGGTGTGGGGTCCCACCTTCTCCAGCCTGCTCTGCCCTGCAGCCCTGGGCCCAGCATCCCTTCCCTCAGAGAGCTGCTCTCGACTGCCTGGCTCATGACAGCCTTTTTGTGTTCTGCTGGCAGCCAGGCTGGGTCTGGCCAATTTCCCTTCTCTTCTCGGGTTAGAAGACCCCAACACCTCCAAATGAAGGCTGGGCACTGGGTGGGCAGGAACTGACTGACCTAGTGAGGGTGCATGGCTAGTCTAGGCTCTGGATCAGCAAAGCACAGGCAACAGTGGATGCTCAGTGGACACTCAGTGGCTGTTAGCCTTAACATGAAATGTCTCTGGTCTGGACACTGAAAAGCAGGAGGGATCTAGGGCAAAGTCAAGGGTGTTGATGTGGCCACAGGAAGAGGACGTGACCACAAAGGGGTGCCCTGGTGGGTCATGCTGACCATCAGCTACTCTGTCTCCAGAGAGAACACAGGGGCTTCTGATGATCCTGTCTCTATGATACTGGCCACAAAAGTCACCCAGTCCCACCACTGGTCCCTGTCCTGATTTCCCCAAGATATTCTCTTTGATACCTACTGGAGCCAAGAGCTGCCAGAGGACCTGTCCCTTGTTGGTCTCCACACAACTTACACTGCCATTAGGTGGGAAATAAAGTCAGGGACACACCCTGGTCTCTCATGGGCTGGGCTGGTGTGAGCTCATACCCAAGGGCTCTGGGAGGGGCCCACAGAGACCAGGAAACCCATGGTGACCACCAGGGGTGGCCCCTGCTAAGGCCATCCTGGCAGCTGCAGATCCCATAGTGGTGCCTCTGTCAAGGCTGGACCCATAGAGCACTTGATGGTGCTGTATAATGTCTGGTACAGCTGACTGCAGGGCCTCATGGCTGGCCTTCTGCCCTCCGCCCCCCCCCACTTATAACTCATTATAAAGAGCATCATTCATTCAACAAACAGGAGCTCAGATTATCAAAATTTATCATCTAGGGGCATCTGGGTAGCTCAGTCAGCTAAGTGCCTGAGTCTTGATTTCAGCTCAGGTCATGAACTCGTGAGTTTGAGCCCTGTGTCTGCCCTGACAGCTCAGACCTGCTTGGGATTCTCTTTCTCTCCCTCTCTCTGTCCCTTCTCTGCTCATTCCTTTTCTCTCACCTCTCTCTGTCTCTGTCTGTCTGTCTCTCTCAAAAAAAAAAATTTATCATCTAAATTGAGACATTTCTGAGAGCGGAAGGAGGGCTGTTAATAACTACACCAGGACAAAGGACTGAACTGGTAATGTCCAAGACACAAATCCCTGCTCCAATACTCCCTTTTGGGCCCAGATATTCTGTTCTGGGGGTGACTGTCACTTGTGGGGTTCCTGCCCAAATAGAATTGGGTTTGCTGTGTTCCCAAGTGATCAACTGGGTTTTTAGAAAATCTGGCCCTGCGCCAACCCCACTACCCTCCATGACATCTGAGGCCATCTGCAATTTCTCAAGGTATCTGAATAGGGGCAGAGGTTCCCCCAACGTCACCTTGGAAAGTCCTCACAAAGGTGTCTTGTGCGAAGTGCCTCTGGGGACTCTGCATTGCAGTGTGTTCAGGAAAGGCCTCGCTAGCTCTGTGGAGGCTAGTTGGAGATGCTCCCTGTGTGTGCAGCCGGCTGGCCTCTGTCTTCCCACAATCCTGTTCAGGAGCCACACAGAAGAGGTTAGATGTGTGATCATACAGGAAGATGTGGAACCTGTGCTGAGGCCACAGAGACCCTAGAGAAGAGGCTCATATGTAGGGAGGGAGAGAGGGTAAAGGAGAGTCCACTCTGAGATGTGGGTTGTCATTGTGCTGTGTCATGTCACTAAACCATTACAGTGGGCAGTTGACTGTTCGACACCCCTGGAAACTGTATTTTCCCGGTGGCTGGAAACCTAGGTTTGGATCTTTGTGTTGGGACGTGGGTATTCTTGATGCCCATATCCCCAGAAGACACATGTGGGGTCAGTGCCATTCTCAGTGCTGCCAGGCTCAGTGAATACTGTGGGGGTGAAGAATGAGGGTGTCCGCCTGTGTAGGCTTGGCTGGGTAGCACTGTCTCCATGCCTGTGCAGGCCTCACAGAGCTGGGCTGGTCAGATGGGAGAGTCATTCAGCTCAGCTCAGTAGGAACCCTGGGTTTCCCCTAGGGCCCAGTGCAGACACCTCCCTCCCCTCCCCCCCAGGACCCAGAGCTGACACGTCCCTCACTTCCCTCCCCTCCCCCAGCAACCAGAGCTGACACCTCCTTCTCCTCACCCTTCAGGCCCCAGAGCTGCAACTACTCTTCCCCTCCCCCCAGCATCCCTCTGCCCTCCCTTGCCTGAGGCTATTCTGGGCTCTGGTTTTGATCTGAGAAGGAAGCCACAACCTCCTTCCTTTCCCCATCTGACTCAGTCCTGTCTTTCAGCCCAGGCCTCTAGCGGGCATGAGGCCTAGAAGGGAGGGGACTACTCAAGATCACAGGGCAGGGCCAGGTCAAGCCCTCTTCCCCAGACCTGTTACTCTTCTCTATTTTGTGAAGGGTTATGACAGCTCTAACAGGGACTCCAAGGATCCATGAGGGACTGTGATGGCAGCTGGAGGCGTCCTACTGATGTTTCTGTTGGTTCAGTTTTAAGTGAGCAACATCTGTTGTATCAGATGCTCCCTTGGCTGGGAGATGATCTGGGGAGGATGAGGGTGAATGTCAGAAGTAATCTCCACAGCAGTCTCCTCACAGCACATGAGCTATCCTGGGGCATGTGGTCTTCTTCTCTTGCACCCAGCTCTGCCCCACAGCAGTGCTTACTGAGGGTTGTTGAATGAATGAGTATGTGAATGAATGAATGACATGTCATGTTGGGATGAGCTGCTGTGGAAAGATCCTGGAGAACAGGTCAACAGCAACTCACTGTGTGAGCCTAGCAGTGCCCCTCCCCACACTACCAGAGCCCCAATTCTCTTGTCTGTGAAATAGGTATACAACACCCACCCCTGCTTTGCTTTGTGGATTCAGAGAGTCTTCCCCTGACTCCCTTCCTGCCTGCTTCCTACCCACACTCAGTCAATATAGAATGAAGAACTCAGGTTCTACAGACCCTTAAGGATGCCCCTAATTTCTGGAGGTTGTGGGGTTCTGTGTGCTCAGCATCTTTTCCTGGTCTGACACAGACAGCCTTCTCTTGTAGGACAGTGGCCTCATGTTGGGGATCCCTGAATACCAGCTAGAACCAGACAGGCACAGCTTCCTGTCTGGTATGGAGGGAAGTTTGGTGACCTTGGGTCAGATATCTCTCCTCTGTGTGGCCATGACCAGCTCTGGGAACCTCTGCCTCTTCATCCCTAATGTGTGTGGGGTATTAGCACCTGCCTGGGTGTGTTAGGGGTGGGGGTGGGTGGGCATCTGGGAATCACATGTCAGACATCAGAAGCAGTGCTCAGCTAGGGGTCACTGTCCATATGGCCTGTGAGAAAACAACTGTGGCAGAGCAGGGGACAACCCTACTGCTGGGCAGCAGTCATAGAGGGGCCCAGTGATGTTGGCCCAGCACCCAGTCAAGCATCTGTGGGACTGAGGGAGGTGTGGCCCCCACCTGGAATCCCCACCCCCATCAAGCTGACTCAGGTTGGTGGGCTCTGCTGGGGCAGGGCACCACCGTCAGGAGTGAGGTCAGCATCCAGGTTGGGTTGTGGAGACCAGGGCCAGGCTGGGAAATAGGGCCAGTAAAAAAACAAGCCTTTTTTAGGTCCAGTTTATGACTTATAATAAGAAAAAGGAGTGGCTGATGGGGCCAGCCCTGTGACCCTGAGGGGCAATACCAGAACAAAGTGGGTGGAGGAGTAAAGAGAATAGAAAAGAGGGCTCAGGAGAGGGACCTTGGGGACCTGAGGAATTCAAGGGAGAATGGTGTGCAGTTCTCAAGTCCACCTAGAGGTTGGCAGAGGGGAAGACAGTGAGGAGACGGTTGGATTAGGGAACTTGAGGGCCCTTGATCCTGGAAAATACAAAGGAGAGGTTGGGTGACAGGGAGACCAGCTAGTTTGAGACAAGGTAAAGGGGGACACGGAGCCCCGGAGTTCCTGGGGTCATGCTGTAAGGGGCAAGTGAGAGGTAGGTAGCAACAGGAGAGAAGGTGGCATCCAAGATGAGTTCTCGGGTGGGAGAAAGTGTGGGTTTATGGCCAGGGACAGGAGAAGGTGACTGGAAGGTGAATTGGCCTGGATGTGCCAACCTGGAGGGTCAGAGTGTGCTTGGGTGAAGGGATGCCTGGAGGGGTAGCCCGGGGCACCAGATGATCTACTCTGAAGTGACAGAGTACCTTGGAAGCCACTGGGGATGCCCAATTACTGAAGGAGGTCAGAGGCCCTGATGGACTGCCTGGTGACCCAGCTTTATGGGGGGTTTCCCACACAGTCTGTTAGAGGATGGGTTCACACAAAGATGTCCCATTATTTTCTTATTAGGAAATTGAATTCTCCGGAGTCTCTCAGGTTACAGATGGGCCACCCCTGAGTCCAGGCATTTCATTACTGCTGGGTCACTTCTTCCCCCAATGGTCCCTTCATGGCCATCTTGGGAGGGATGGTATCTCCTCACATTTGAGACATCGAGGCCTGAAATCTGGTGCTGGGCCTGAGAAACTGCTCTCTGATAGAGATAGAGTTGGGTCCCTTAGGCAGCCCTGACTGCTGGCTGTTACCACTGCAGCCAGACCAGGCAGGGCCAGGGGAAGGGAATTGGAGTGGCATGCATTTACAGTGACCTTAGGGAAATGAGTGTCACTGAGATTTCATTGAGGAGACTTGGGTGGGAGAGTTTTTGGGAGTTGGGTCCCAGAGGCCAATCACCCTCTGGCCCTGCCACACCTCACTGTCTCACTCAGATACTCAGATGGGTATCTGTCCATCCTGGGGCCTGAAGGTTCCAAAAATCAAGTCCCCTCTGCTGGATACCCTTCTGTACCTTCCCCTGGAGCTTTGATGACATCTCAGACCAGCAGACATAATCCTGGAGGAAACGAGAGCGCCAGAATGTTCTCATCAGGAAGTAAACTGAGGTGGGGGGAGCCAAGAACAGAGTGGGAAAGCAGGCTGATGTCCTCACCTGTTTGGGTATGTGCTATATGGAGAATTCCACTTGAGTCAATGGTGCCATTTGACAACCAGCCTTGAAGCAGTGGCTGTGCTTGGCACTGGACCCCCTTTCTCTGGATTCCCATTCAGAGAATTTTGTGTGCTTTTCCCTGAGGAGATCATCCCCCTGACTGAAGGTGTTACTGAGAGTCCCTGGATCTTGAGGGGAAGCAGCTGGGACAAGGGCGTTGGGGGGATTGAGCTAGAGGAGCCATCTGTCAGGGGCTGAGTCTCCCAGTGTTGTGGCAGTCAAGGGTGAGCCGTATTATGACCCTCACCTCCCAGAGACTGAGGTAGGGTCTCCAGAACTTTGGGTCCTCCCCTGAGTGCCTTGACCCAGATTTTTGACCCAGAGGAAGGTAAAGAGGCATGAGTAACGTAGACACTCTAACCCGAGGCCCCATCTCCTTTGATCCCTGTCAGCCCCTACAACTCTGTCCCTTTAGGCCATGGGTCCTGCGGCAGGGACCTGAGTCCAGGGGGTACTCAGAGGTCTTCAGGGAGAAAGCTGGACAAGTCAGGAGGGCCTGGCTGGGGTTGGCAGGGTGTTAGTGTGGCCTGGGACCCAGAGTTGGGAGCTGAGATATAGATTAGGTGGTGCTGCGGTGTTCATGCAGGTTACTCGGTCTCTAGGATGTGGTGTCTCCAGCCATAGGACAAAGATCATTATAGCATCTCCTTCCAAGGGCAGTTTGATGACTGACAAGTAAGGCCTAGAGAGCACTTACCTGGGGACCAGCTGGAAGAAATGCCTCAAAGCCGTAGCTAAAATCAAAGTCCTTTTTCTGTGACCCCAGGAGGAGAAGGGGCTATAGAGGCCAGGAAGACAGCCTGGGCCAAGGAGGCCCCAGTAGTGGCCCAGACTGGGCAGGATGCAGGGAGGGAGAGGAATGTGGGAGAATGTTCCCAGACCCCTAGAAAACTGAGCAATAAAAGTTGTGGTCAGCTTGGGAAGCAAAGCTAGTAAAAACAAGGTAAAAGGGGCCAGCCAGATGCTGGAGGCTGGATACTCACCTTGCATACTTTCTGGCTTCTGTAATCTTGTTTGCCTCCTGTGCCCACCAACTGCCGGATAGCACCACTGCTAAGAGCCCCCTCCCCTTTTTCTTTTGTCTCTCAACCCCCTACCATCCCAGCCATAAAAGGAGGCTGATACCAAGGTTCAGGGCTCAGCCTTTGGAGGTGACTCCACTGGGCAGGCTCCAGCGTGTAACAAACAGTCTTTTCTGATTCCCTGAGTGTGTGTGGCTTGTCTCTTCCTGGGTCCCGAGTATTCGCTGTAACAAGCTGAATAAGGCCCCCAAAGGTGTCCATGTCCTAACCCCCAGAACCCGTTCCTTTACCTGGTATCAGGGATTTTGCAGATGTGACAGAATTAAAAACCTTGAGGTGGGAAGATGATTCTGAATTATCTGGATGGCCCCAGGTAGGCTCTTTCCAAGGGAAGTGAAGGTGGAAGGGTCAGAGAGAGAGAAAGAGAGATGTGACAGTGGAAGCAGAGGTCAGACAGACAGGGACAGAGACTTGAAGATGCCACTGAAGCTTTGACAGGAGGGAAGGAGGGGGTCAAAAGCCCAGGAATGCATGGATCCAGAGGAGTCTTGAGCTCCAGAAGGAGTGGCTCTGTGATACCTGGATTTCTGCCTTTGAGACCCATTTCAGACACCTGACTTTCAGACCTATAAGAGAATAAATGTGTTTTGTTTTCAGGCACTCAGTTTGCAGTGATTTGTGACAGCAGCCTTAGGAAATGAACTCAAGGAGCCAAGGGACAGATATTCCCAGGACCCTCAGTGTGGACCCTGCCCACAATGACATAACTGGCCCATCCCCCTGTAGCCCCTTGTAGTTCAGGGGAGGAGTGGGAGCCCAGGGATCCAACTGGAAGGGGTGAGCATGCTGGGGCTTGGTCCTTTCACCACCCTCATTGTCAGAAAGCAGCCAAAACTCCATACCCCTAGAGCCCCACAGTGCCACCAAGGAAGTTCCCAGATGGACTCTGGTTTTCCCAATAACATCCAGGATTGAATGGAGATAGTTCTGAATAAATGATTCTTCACTTCCCTCCCCAGAAAATGGGGAAAGAAAGAAGATTTTCTGAGCCACACACCTGAGGTAGTACTCCATCTTTCTTTGGCAGAGTTGGAGCACGAATTAGGGAATGGCTCATAGGCCCCGGAATACCTAGGGGGCCATCAAGCAGAGTGGGAATGGGCTTAGACATGCAGTGAGTGCAGGAGCTGTGACTTTGTGCCAAGGATCCATTCTGGATCCAGGGGCAGGAGCTTGCCTGGCTGGGCCACATGGGGCAAATCAGGGGACTGCAACTCTGTAAGCACTCCTACACCACCCAGTGATGGTGACCTGGTGGTAAAGGAGACAGAAGGCTCCCTATGCAGATGCAGCAATAGCCTCCTCATGGTCATTGCCATATCCTGAGGCTGCCAGGTAGTTATGTGTGTGCCAGACCTGATTCCCATCAATGATGAGGCCTTGGGTAAAACATGTCTTCACTTTTTATTATGGTACAAGATGCTGGGCCTCAGCATTAAGACACCAATTTCCCTCCAGCAAAGGGTGTGTTTATTCTCAGAGAAATTAGGGGGCACTTATTTCCCTCCTTGCTTTGATTCCCGGGGAGCTCAGAGCTCATTTTGGCAAATACTTGAACCTTGGGACAGGTATTTTGTAAGAGTTTTTTTCCTAGCTTCCTCCTATTCCTCTTACATCTCTGAATCTTCCATTGGGTGAGGAATCAGAGTGGTCCCCAGATTTAGGAGCCTATGAAGTCAAACTACTGGAATGTCCTGGACTGTATTGATGGTCCAGCCTGAGAGAGTGACAGGGAGTGGGTAAAAGTGGGCAGGAGCTGAGCTGGGCAGAGGGAAAGGAAGGCATACAGGGGGCGAGGACCTAGAGCAGAGGGGGTCCAGGCCAGAGGAAAGAGAGGATACTGGGGGTGTAGAAGGTCCCCACAAGGTCAAGGAGGAGGGTTTATCTGGAGGTCAGCACATGGCCATATCTGACCAGGGAGGTAACAGGGAATGGGCACAGCTGTGTGCTAGAGGAGGAATAGGGGAAGGAGGAGACAGAGGAGCTGAGGTTCTAGTGACCAAACTCCTCATGTCCTGGCCAGTTTCCTGGGAGATGCCCCAGGGAGACTGTGAGCCTTTCCCTGCAGGTTACTTTCCCACTGGGTGCCAAGGATCACACATACCTCACCTTGGGGATCCTGGAAAGTTGCAAATTAAATATGAGACCAAAAAAGAATGAGCAGAGAGGATGATTTCTGATTGGCAAAAGGACATTGTATTGAGAGCTGATTGAGTGTAGGGGGCAGGGCTAGGGATGATGGGCATGAGGCCTGGAAAGACCCCCCCATGTCTGTAGGGAAATCCCAGTGCCTGAATCAAGGGAGTTCTAGTACCCTGTCTTTGGCTTCAGTCTCTCTGCAGGTTCACCCATCCTCATAACTACCATCCCACCCCTGTGCGCCTCTGGTCCTGGTTGGCATCAACCTTGAGACCTTATATCTCCTTGGGAAATCCATCTGTTTTACAGTGTCAGTCTGTTTGAGACCTCCCCCCAGGTAACTATCCTTAGTATCTTCATATAGGGCTTCTATCTGTTTGGCTTGGTCTGTCTGTATTCAATAGGGTTTCTCTCTTTTGGGTTCTCCTCCCTTCCAAGGAGGAGTTTCTTGCCAACAGTCCCAGACTGTGAGACACCAGTATTCCAGGGAGGAGCTTAGGCAATAACAAAGAGGACCTGGGGAACCATGGGCAGTGGATCCCAATACCACTGGGGGTGGACATGGTTGGACAAGAATGATAAATAATAGAGAAGGTCCAGAAGGTGCGTAATCTTGTCCTGCTGGCCTGTCTTCTATTCTGAAACATTCTCTGGGATATTCTGGATAAGAATAAAAATATCCCATAAAGACAAATGAGGACTCCTACCCTAGAGGCTGGAGGAGATGGTCATCTGGAAAGAGAGCTCTGAGTCATAGTGAAGAAGGGCAAGAAGAGGTCACTGGACATGGTCCACTCTGTCCCCACCAGGTGCTTCAGAGAAGGAATAGGCTACAGAGGGTGGGGTGGCCATACAAAAACATGAAGTTTCCAGAATGCCAGATTGATTCAGACCCCAGCCACACTCAGGATAGAAAGGAAAGAAAAATGCTCTCAAATTTGAATCTGTTCCCCAAAGAGAGAGAATGGGGGAGACTCACCTAGTATGGTGAACACATAGCATAGTGATACAACCTCGAACAGAAACTTTCTGTCAGCCCTGGCACCATGCCCCTCCCCACCAAACCTGGGCTCATCTGCAGCTGCTTGAGAGGCTCAAAATCCAGCCGTCTCTTTGGGGCGGCTAGGCCTGGCCCACGGGAGCTTGAGATGGGTCCCCCCTCCTTAATACACATTCCCTTCCTCATGGGGTGAGCTTCCTCCCAGCCCCCACCATGGAAGGATAGGAAGGAATCTCTGAGTGGCATATCATAACCCAGGTAGCTCCTGGAAGGAGCTCTGTGTGTGACTCAGCTTGCTTGGAGAATGTTACCTGAAAGATCAGAAAAGTACAGTTTCCAACACAGACATCATGGGGCCTGTGCCCTCTGCAGAGCTGAGGCCTATGGGGGGTTCTGGATGCCACCACATTTCCTAGAAACATCCCTAACATGGCCATGTGTGCAGTAGCAGGTGTGCCTGTGTCCTGGTGTGTGCATGAGAATTTATCATGTGTGTGTGCGTGTTCAGCCTGTCTGTGTGACAAGAGGCTTAGACTTGCCATCCTGAACTAGCTCCTAGCATAGCAGACTTCTTGGTTCTCAGGGCTCATTCACAATATTTAAGAGTGGTGAGTCAGTTCACAGTTCAAAGTTGCCCAAAGTACAATCCAGAATGTAGTCTAATCATTGAACTCATGGCCTCAGTCACCATCCAAGGGCATTTTAGTTTAGTGCTTCTGACGGCGTCAGCAGTGGATAGACTCTAAGGGTCCCTGCCTTGCAGGGCCTTGAATATAACTGGGCATTCGTGCTACATGTGGATGGAGAGGCCCCAATGTAAGTGTGGGATTGAGTGACCAGGGTCCAAGAACTGAGGGTCCTGTAGTGAGTATGGCAGAGATGTCTATGGGAAGGACACAGGACAATGTCCCTGGGGAGGAAGGAGTGGGGGGCCAATAAGGAAGGGAGGACGTTCTAGTCTGTGACCATGGGGAATGTCCATATGATGTAGGAAACCAAGAAAACATTGCGTCGAGTGAGGGCATTCACAGAGGGAGGGTGGAACATCTCAGGAAGGGGACTAATACCAGACAATGAGGACCCAGGTCCAGGGAGGAGTTCAGACATTATTATAGGAGTTCATAGGGAGCCAAGAGCAGTGGACTTGTGTATAACTGGTGGCTGATGTGGTCCATGCAAAAATGTAAGCAAAGAGACATGGCAGAGGATGGTCTATCTTCATTCTGCTGTTTGTATCTCCACTTCTGGAATATTCTCTGGCAATTCTGTCTGAGAGTAAAACTGCCCCTCATAAAAAAAAAAATGAGGATGAGGCACACCAGGGTGGCCTTGTTGGCACTGAGCTCCTCAGGGGAGGGTGAAAACAGCATGACTGAGGGGGTGGACTTGGGCTAACCTGTGGGGCAGGGAGAGGCAGTAAGTCAGAATTCAGGTATCCATGGCTGAAGCTCTTACCTTAGTTCTGATGTGGGCAAAACGTCTGTCATGTCCATGCTTGGGCCTCAAGTGGCCCCAGCTCCCTGAAGTCAGATCAGCCATGGGTAGGGTCACTCATCTTCTGTTGGAATGAATCTGACTTCCTGATTCTGTAGTGTCTGGGTCCCTCCATGGCCTCAGACTCTCTCCAGGTCACATGTCCTCCTAATCTATACAGTCCTCCCCTGGAACTGGCTGGCACTAGCCCTGAGACCTACCTTCCCTTGTGAATATGTCTGCCCATGGATGTTGGTCTTACTGCCATGACCCCAAGTCACTTACCCAGTTAGCCTATACCTGATCTATCTTGGTTGAAGGGCTGTGTTACCATTTGTTTTTGTTTGTTTGTTTGTTTTGTTTTTTGTTTGTTTGTTTTATTGTGTTTTTTTTTTTGCCTCTAGAGATTTTTTCATTTTTTTTCACTTTCTTTTTTTAAATTTTTAATTTTTTTTCAAATAGTTTATTGTCAAATTGGTTTCCATATAACACCCAGTGCTCATCCCCACAAGTGCCCTCCTTCATGCCCATCTCCCCCTTCCCACCACTTCCATCAGTCCTCAGTTTTTGACAGCATTCAAGAGTCTCTCATGGTTTGCCTCTCTCCCTTTCCCCCACCATTTCCCCACTTCTTCTCCCCCATGGTCCTCCGTTAAGTTCCTCCTAATCCTCCTATACGTGCAAACATATGATATTTGTCCTTCTCTGCCTGACTTATTTCACTTAGCATAACACCCTCAAGGTCCATCCATGTT
>NW_024082530.1:63280-91418 GCF_003009895.1 Hyaena hyaena
GGGATCAGTTTCTTGATTTCTCTTTCTGTTGCTTCATTGTTGGTGTATAAAAATGCAACCGATTTCTGTACGTTGATTTGTACCCTGCAACTTGGCTGAATTCTTGGATCAGTTCTAGTAGGCTTCTGGTGGAGTCTGTCGGGTTTTCGATGTAGAGTATCATGTCCTCTGTGAAGAGTGAAAGTTTGACTTCCTCTTTGCCAATTCTGATGCCTTTGATTTCCTTTTGTTGTCTGATGGCTGATGCTAGGACTTCCAGCACTATGTTAAACACCAGTGGTGAGAGTGGACATCCCTGTCGTGTTCCTGATCTCAAGGGGAAAGCTCTCAGTTTTTCCCCATTGAGGATGATGTTCGCTGAAGGCTTCTCATAGATGGCTTTTATGATGTTTCAGTAGGTTCCTTCTATCCCGACTTTCTCTAGAGTCTTTATTAAGAAGGGATGCTGATTTTGTCAAATGCTTTTTCGGCATCTATTGACAGGATCATATGGTTTTTATCTTTTCTTTTATTGATGTGATGTATCACATTGATTTGCGAATGTTGTACCAGCCCTGTAACCCAGGAATGAATCCCACTTGATCTTGGTGGATGATTCTTTTTATGTGCTGCTGGATTCGATTTGCAAGGATCTTGTTGAGGATTTTTGCATCTGTATTCATCAAGGATATTGGTCTGTAGTTCTCTTTTTTTGCTGGATCTCTTTCTGGCTTGGGAATCAGAGTGATGCTGGCTTCATAAAATGAGTCCGGGACTTTTCCTTCGATTTCAGTATTTTGGAATAGCTTGAGAAGAATTGGGATTCATTCTGTTTTAAATGTCTGGTAGAATTCCCCAGGGAAGCCATCAAGTCCAGGGCTCTTATTTGTTGGGAGATTTTTGATAACTGATTTGATCTCTTCACTCGTTATGGGTCTGTTCAGGTTTTCTATTTCTTCCCATGTGTATTTTGGTAGTGAGTGTGTGTTTAGCAATTTGTCCATTTCTTCTAAGTTGTCCAATTTGTTGGCATATAATTTTTCATAGTATACCCTGCTAATTGCTTGTATTTCTGAGGGGTTGGTTGTAATAAGTCCATTTTCATTCATAATTTTGACTATTTGGGTGCTCTCTCTTTTCTTCTTGATAAGTCTGGCTAGAGGCTTGTCAATTGTGTTTATTTTTTCAAAAAACCAACTCTTGGTTTCATTGATTTGTTCAATTGTTTCTTTGGTCTCTATGTTGTTTATTTTTGCTCTAATTTTTACTATTTCTCTTCTTCTACTGGGTTTAGGGCGTTCTTGTTAGATTTTGGACTTGTAGTTCTTCTAATCTCTTGACATAGGCCTGGAGAGCAATGTACTTTCCTCTTAGGACTGCCTTGGCCGCATCCCATAGATTTTGAATTGTTGTGTTTTCATTTTCATTTGTTTCCATATACTTTTAAATTTCATCTCTAATTGCCTGATTGGCCCATCATTCTTTAGTAGGGTGTTCTTTAACCTCCATGTTTTTGGAGGTTTCCAGACTTCTTCCTGCAATTGATTTCAAGTTTCAAAGCATTATGATCTAAGAGTGTGCATGGTATGATCAACTATTTTATATTTATTGAGGGCTGCTTTAGGTCCCATATGTGATCTATCTTGGAGGATGTGCCATGCGCATTTGAGAAGAAAGTACATCCCTGGCCTCAGGATGTAAAGTTCTAAATATATCTGTCAGATCCATCTGGCCCAATGTGTCTTCAAGTCAATTATTTCTTTAGTGATTTTCCGTCTGGTTGACCTATCCATTGCTGTAAGTGGAGTATTAAAGTCCCTTGCTATTAGCACATTCTTATCTATGAGCTTGTTTCTGTTTGTGATTAATTGTTTTAGATATTTAGGTGCTCCCATATTCGGTGCATAGACATTTATGATAGTTAGTTCTTCCTGATGGATGGACCCTGTAATTATTATGTAGTGCCGTCTTCATCTCTTGTTGTAGTCTTTAATTTAAAGTCCAGTTTGTCTGATATAAGTATAGCTACTTTGGCTTTCCTTTGATTTCCTGTAGCATGATATATATTTCTCGATCCCCTTACTTTTAATCTGAAGGTATCTTCCAGTCTAAAATGAGTTTCTTATAGACAGCATATAGATGGATTTTGTTTTTTTATCCATTCTGCTACCCTATATCTTTTGATTGGAGCATTCAGCACATTTACATTCAGTGTTATTATTGAAATAATGTGGGTTTAGAGTCTTTGTATCTTTTGTAGGGTTCATGTTTGTGGTGGTGTCTCTGGTATCTTTGTTCCTTGCAACGTTTCCTTCAGAGAATGCTCCTCAGGATTTCTTGTAGGGCTGGTCTAGTGGTGACAAATTCTTTCAATTTCTGTTTATTTGGAAAGGTTTTTATCTCTCCTTCTATTTTAAATGACAGCCTTGCTGGATAGAGGATTCTTGGCTGCATATTTTTACTTTTCATCACATTGAAGATCTCCTGCCATTCCTTTCTGGCCTGCCACTTTTCAGTAGATAGGTCTGTCACCACTCTGATAGGTTTCCCTTTGTATTTTAGGACCCTTTTCTCCCTAACTGCTTTCAGAATTCTCTCTTTGTCCTTATAATTTTCCATTTTTACTATGATATGCCGTGCAGAAGATCGATTCAAGTTACGTCTGAGGGGAGTCCTCTGAGCCTCTTGTATTTCCACATTTACTTCCTTCCCCAGGTCGGGGAAGTTCTCTGCTATAATTTGTTCCAGGACTCCTTCAGCACCTTTCCCTCTCTCTTCCTCTTCTGGGATTCCTATGATACAGATATTGTTGCTTTTGACCATTCGCTGAGCTCTCGAACTCTTCTTTCCTGTTCCTGGATCAGCTTGTCTCTTTTTTTGTCAGCTTCTTGTTTTTCTGTAAAGGTGTCTTCTAAATCACTTATTCTCCTTTCTGCCTCTTCAATCCGTGCATTGGAGGCCTCTAATTTATTATGTATCTCATTTATCACATTTTAAAATTCTTCATGCCTGTTTTATTTTCCAGTCTGTCTGTAGCCATAGTTTCTTTGATGACCCCTATGTTTTTTTCAGCCCAGTTATTAATTTTACCATTATTATTCTAAAATCTTGTTCAGTTATGCTGATGATATCTGTTTTGAGCAGTTCATTAGCTGTCATTTATTCTTGGAGTTTCTTTGGAGGAGAGCCCTTTTGTTTCTTCATTTTAGTTAGCTTTCTAGCTCTTGTTAGTTTTAAAGACATGTTATGCTCTCTGCACCTATGAGTGCTTCTGTATCCAAGGAGTATCCTTTCAGAGAGTGTTTTTTGAATGTTCTCTTGGTCTCTCTTGTTGGGACCTTGGTTATTTTATTTTCCTATTCGTAGTGATATTTGGGACTCTCCACCTTGTGTACTCTGGCTTGTTTCTTGAGGTAGCCCTGGAAAAGAAAACAGACAGACAAACCCACAGGGAGCAGGAGCACACAAATGCACAGACTAATTCAACTAACATGCAAACTGAGAGGGAAAAAGAAAAAGTTAAAAGAAAGGACGGAGCAGGGAGGGCAAATAATAGAGAGTATAAAATATATAAAATATCAAAAAACAGAAAAGAAAAGGAAAAAATGAGAAAACCGATGGACAAAGAACGGTTTAAAGCATATAACCGGATTTCCCAGCTAGTTAAATGGCCTTGTGTATGCAGCGCTGGTTGAAGAGCATAGAGAAAGAGAGAGAAGACAGGGCGGGGATGAGGCAAAATTGGAAAAAGAATGAACAGGCAGAAGGGATAAAAAGCTTTTTTCAAAGAGCTAAAGGGTAGAATATGATTGGATAGGTGAGATAAGGACGCTGGTATTATCCGGAGAAACTATATAGTCTAATTACTCCTGAGAGAAAGAGATGAAAATGTCGGTAGGTGTATAATTTACATCTATAGAATGGACCCATTGTGATTGTTTAAGCAAGCCAGTGACCAGAGTTAATCAGGTCAGTGTTATGGGGAAAAAAGAGAGAAAAGAGAAAAAAAAAAATGGTAGGAAGGCAGCTCTCAAGCAGGGATGGGGGTGGTGTGATCCAATGGGTCTGGCGGGGGTTCTGCTTGTCGGTTGTGGGAAGGAGAGTGGCGCTGCTCCAGTCCCTTCTTGAACCAAGCGCTGCACCTCTTTTTTGGGGGCATGTAAACTCCCGTACTGGGGGCGCAGCCAAAGTTGGTTACGCTCTTCCACTCAGGCCAGTCCCAGTCTCCAAATCCCAGTCCGCGCACCCCGCTGAAATTGCCTTAGACACAACTTCCCAGGAAATCCCCTCGGGGCAATTCCAGGCCCCCTGCCTAGCTCTGGGGGTGGAGTCAGAATTGCTGCTTCCTTCTCTGGGTCGGGCTGGGGAGCATGGGCGGGGGCTTGCCTGCCGGGTGCGCCGAGCCCGCTGAAGTGATGAAAACCAGGTCCCTCTATGTCTCATCACCTGAAACACGAACTTGAGGGCAAATCTCCCAGTTTTTAGCTCTTTGCCTTCCCTCTAGAGTTCCAGCCAGCCAGCCAGGAGCGCGGACGCCCGGTGTCCGCGCGCGGCTCTTTTTGGGGCCCAAGCCCACCCGGAGGACAATGGCGGCAGGTGTGCTGCTACTCCCAAAGTCCAGCTGGCCAGGAGCAAGCACAAAGAAGCAGTCTGTGTGCTCAGCCCCTCTAGGACTAGTTGGTGCGAGAGGACCTGGTATGCAGGTATTTGGCGTGCACAGTCTCTCTATGCCCCGAGCAGAGGTTTTACCCCAAGCGGAGGTTTTTCTGTTTCGGACTCTCTCTTTTTCCCCTCTCACTCCCTGCAGAGGGGGATCACCTTCGACCCTCGAGTCTCTGATCCCGGCCTGATTTTATCTTCCCCAGTTCGCACTCACGTTATAAGGCTTTCTCAGTGGATTCTGCATCCTTTTTCTCTCAATCTCTCAGGTTTTGTAAGATTTCCGATGGCTTCAGATCTTTTCCGTGTGAGGTATGGGCGCGAGTGCAAGTACGGAGCTCCTTACTTCTCTGCCATCTTGCCTGTGTTACCATTTGAAAAGTAGGTTTCGTGTCCCGAGGGCCCCTCACATCATTGTAGCCTTGCACACCTCCCCGCAGGGACCCTGCATATAGATGTTTGTTGGGTAAGAAGTGGGAGTTTCTGAAGCTGGATTCCACGGAGTGTTGTAGATGGAGATTTTGCAGGTGAGATGAATTTGAAGTTCTGAGGCTAGGCTATGTCAGATCTGAGGGATCTCCCTGCTCTGTGAATTGATGCTGGGGGCTCTGACTGTCTTAGTGTTTCTGGAGCCTGTAACTCCCTGTCAACTGTCCAATTCGGGGGACTCTAGCCCATATACCTGCTCATGGCACTTTTTTGTTGTGATGGGCCATGAAGGGATGTACCCCTGCTGCCTGACTGTCCTGACCTTAGGTCACAGTACTGAGACCTGTCTTGTTTCTGGTGTCCTGACTATCCCTGTGGAGGTGGAAGTTCCTAGCACCCATGGCTCTGTTGTCCTCTGAAACCCTCCCTTAATCCTTGACCCCCTTGTCCCACTTCCTCCTCCATGTCTCCCAGTTTCCAGACAAGGCTCTTCTCACTGTGCTTCAGGAAGTCCTCTGTCTAGGACCCCCGTAAGGATGGAACTCAGTGTCTCAGCCATCCCCCGAAATCTTTCCACATCCCATGGTCCCTCTGGCAGCCTGACTCCCAGTCCCTTGTTCTTCATCCCTCAATTCTCCTTGGACTCTTATAATCCAGAGACCTTGAGTGAGAGGTGAACATCCCTGAGTCTAGAAGAGAAGGTTCTCATGGGGAAAGAGCTGGAGCCACAGTGAGGTCTGAGTTTAGGTCTAGATCAGGAAGAGTTTAAGGAGATGGTCCCATGTAGCCCTGACCACACATCTGACAAGATGGACAGGTGGAAGCCATGAGGAACAGACAAAAGAGGAAAAAGTTACAAACCCACAGACCTTCAGCCTAAGCTCAGGTCATAATAGAAAGCAAAGAAAAATCTCCAGAAATTGTACACCTAATCTGAAAAATGAGGTAAAGGGGGAAGACTTACCGACAATGGTCCGACGGGTCCCACTGCCAAAAGTAAGACACTGTGATACAGCCTTGAACATAAACCCTTTGTCAGCCCTTCCAGCCCTGACCCAGGTTACTCCCATGACTGCTGTTACATGGGAGACCCAAAGCCAAGCCTTCTTGTCATGGGTGCTGTTTGGGCAGATGGGTGGGTGTGGGGGGTGGCCCCTGGGGACCTGGAATTTCAGTTCCATGGAGGGTTCAAATTCCATCCATCCTCAGTTATGGGGAGGGTTTGGAGAGACCCTCTTCAAGTATGGGATGGGAATTCCCAGCTAATGCCATCCTTAAAAAGGTGCTGGGTGCTCTCCTCAGTCTTTATCAGGATGTCATTGTGGAAGGGGTGAGCAGGGCTGTTTCAGCACAGAGATGATGAAGCTGGGAGCCCTTTGCAGTCTTGGATATTCCACAACCTTGTCAGCACAGGAAACTGTGCAGGTTTGGGGTCAGGAATGAGAAATGTTGGGAGGCGAATTATGTTTTCCCCAGCACTTAGATCCCTCTCTAGGCCCTGTGCTCCTGAATCCATGCCTTTGACTGGTTCCTTTGGAAGGTAGAAAGGCCACTGTTTGGTCCCTGTCCTGAGCCCCTTGAGGGCAGCTGTTAAGCTGTAGGGGTGTGTGGGCTGATTGTAAGGTGGATTGACCTGGTGGGTCCCTCATGGGTGGGGAGGAACTCACTGGGTCCAACAATTTCACCCTGAGCTGAAGTGTGGGAATCTGTGCTGGTCCATTGTACTGAATGAGAATCACACATGCCCCACGTACAGGAGCATCACTAGCACAGTGTGTCCCTGCCACACAGGACACATACTGTATCCCTACACATGACCTTCACTTTGTGAGGGTCTCTTACATCTAGAGCCATCGCCTGCATCCAGGCCTGGGGATGTCACCTGCAGAGCTCACACAGGGAACACACAGGTCTGGCATTGTTCTGTCTGTGACACAGTTACAAGCTGAACTCCTGCTTTCTTTCCTGAATTGCTCTCACTTTGTTTCTCAACTCCCTCCCACCTGCTCATGAGGTTGCTTGTCTCACTCCAGCCTAGACCACAATCTGTGGGGCCTTCTATTGTCACTAGTTGGCATTGGTAGCTTCTGCAGGGACTGAGTTTTCTTTGTTCATGTCCCATCCCGGTACACAGTGCAATATCTACCCAAGCTCGTCCTGATGTTCACCATGGCCAAGTTATAAATGAACCAATGGTTCTGTGATTATCATGTGTGTGCATGTATGTTTCTGTTCATTGGTACCTGTGTGTGTGCTTGTGTGTGTTATGATCAGAACCCGCACTGATATCCTAAGAAGATGAGTCAGTTGAGAAGCCTGTCAGCAGCCCATTCCCAGCATCTGAGCCTTGATTTACAATATAGAGGTCCCAGGCATATAACCTAAGCACAAGTGATGGGTTCATGGGTTGGTCTGGCCTCGATGGGTCCTACAGAGCATATCTGGTGTCTGTCTCCCAGAGAACTTGGATGCAAGTGGGAAGGAAGAGACATTGTTGTGTGGAGGTGTGGAGGTGCCAGCAGTGGGAGTGTGGATGTGAGTGACCAGCATTCAGGCAGAGCATCCTGTAGGAAGTATGACAGAGAGCTGGTGGGAGGGGGAACATGTGATTGTTCCTGGGGAGGTAGGAGCAGGGGTTCTCATAAGAAAGGGAGGAGGCCCTAGGCTGGTATGATCAGGAATGTTCACATAGAGTAGGAAACCAGGGAATAATGGCATTGAGTGGGGGTCTATAAGAAGAGAAAAGTAAACATCACAAGAGGAGGCAAGTTGTAGATGGTGTGGTGCCAGGTACAGGGAGAAGCTCAGGATTATCCTAGAAGTCACTAGGGGACCCAAGATCAGTGAGGGCAGCTATGATTGGCAGTGGACATGGTTCACAGAAAAAGGGAAGTATGCAGACATTGTGGTGGATGGTTTCTCTTGTTTCTGCTGATTGTATCTCCTGTTGAGGAATATTTTCAGGCAATTTTGGCTGAGAGTTGGCTCAGAAAACATGAGGAAGCCAATCTTTCTGTCAGCTTCTATCCTAAGAGGCAAAAGAATGATATCCTCCCCTAAAGATAGTTGAGCTCAGAACAGAAAAAGTTAACTCTAAACAGCATGATTTCTGACTGAATAAGAGACGTTTTATTGAGCAATGATTGGGTGCTGGGAGAAGGGCTAGGATGATCCTTCCTGGAGGTTCAATGGCTGCACATCCCCTTGGGTGGGTAGGGGTCTCAGGCACTTAAGAGCACTCTGCGGGGACCACATTCTTCTCCACGGTGCTCCCCTCGTGAGTGACCTGGCAGGTGAATCTGCTGCGAGATTTCCACTGGTCAGGTGACAGGCTCAGGTAGCTGCTGGTTGTGTACTTGTTGTTGCTCTGTTTGGAGGGCTTGGTGGTCTCCACGCCTTAGGTAATGGAGGTGTCATCTGCCTTCCAGGCCACTGTCAAGTGGCTGGGGTAGAAGTCACTGATGAGGCACACCAGGATGGCCTTGTTGGCCTTGAGCTCCTCATGGGAGGGTGGGAACAGCATGACTGATGGCACTGACTTGGGCTGACTTGTGGGGCGGTGGAGAAGTGTTAAGTCAGAGGCCAGGTATCCATGGCTGAAGCTCCTACCTTAGTCCTGATGTGGGGAACAGCTCTGTCATGTCCATTGCTGGAGGCCGGCTCCGGCAGGTCCAGTGGTCCCTGAAGGATGGACGGTGTCAGCGAGAGAGAGAGAGTGAGAGAGCCCTGAGATTCTTTCTGATCACCAGGCAGGCATCTCTGTCCTGTCGGTTTTGGTGTCTTTATTTAAAAGTTCAGCAACAACATGAGGTCAGAGAAAAAAATTTCTTACAGTGGGAGGCCTTTTATGATATCAATTGCAGAATTATTCTGACCAAGGAAATAACAGAATGTTCTTAGTGAAAAACAGGATAACATACAAGTTAACTTGTATATAGATAAGCTAGGAGTTATTCTGTCTGGTTCTCAAGAGGATAAATGTTTCTGAATTGGTTTATTTGTGGAAACTAACATGGGGGCCCTAAATGTGTCAGTCTTTGCACCTGGGTTTATGTTTTAGCTACTCTTATCTATCCTCATCCCAGTTGCCAGTGTAAGGGAGGGTGTTTGTGGAATGCAGGCCTTGAGGAAGGACTGCCATGCTTCACCAATTAGCAAAAATATATGTAGTAACTGTGCTCTGCCCTTAACCACAAAATAGGCTCTTTGTCTCAGGGCCAGGCTCAATTGTAACTCTTGTGTTTTTAACCCCCTTTATTATGCAAGTCTTGGGTCTGCAAGGCCCATAGGAAGAGCCTTTTGACAGTCACCCACAGAGCTTTCATCTAAAGTCTCTTTTGTAAAGGCAGGAATATGTTTTTCCTTATGAGGTATCTGTGTTCAGAATATTGGTCTGATATGGAATATTGATATGGTCAATACCAGCACAACATGAACCAGTAGTAGCAGGAGATACCAGTTTTCATTTCTCATGGCTGGCGCTGTGCAAACGCTACCATTTCCTTGCTGTGACTGCCATCCAGAGAGGCCGGTGCGTCTCCCGGCAGTCCATGGCTTGGGCATCAAGTGGTCCCAGCCCCCTGAGGTCAGATCAGCCACAGAACGGGTCACTCACTTTCTGTTGCAATGAATCTGACTTCCAGATTCTGTAGTGTCTGGGTCCCTGCATGGCCTCAGACTCTCCCCAGGTCACATGTTCTTCTAATCCACACAGTCTGCCCCTGGAACTGGCTGGCACTAGCTCTGAGACCTGCCTTACCTTGTGAGTCTGTCTGTCCTAGGTGTTTGTGTCACTGCCATATCCCCCAGGTCGCTTACCCGGTTACCTTAAAGCTAGTCTGTCCTGGTTGCAGGGCTGTGTTACCATTTGAAAAGTAGGTTTCTTCCAACTTGACGATAAACTATTTGTAAAAAAAAAAAAAAAAAAAAAAAAAGAAAGAAAGAAAGAAAAGAAAAGAAAAAAGAAAGGGGCGCCTGGGTGGCTTAGTCGGTTAAGCGTCCGACTTTCGCTTAGGTCATGATCTCGCGGTTCATGGGTTCGAGCCCCGCTTCGGGCTCTGTACTGACTGCCAGCTCGGAGCCTGGAGCCTGTTTCAGAGTCTGTGACTCCCTCTCTCTCTGACCCTCCCCTGTTCACGCTGTCTCTCTCTCTCTCTCTCCTAGAAATAAATAAAACATTTAAAAAAAAAAAGAAAAGAAAAAAGAAAAAAAGAAAAGTAGGTTTCTTGTCTCCAGAGCCTCTCACACCATCATTGATTGCATCCTTGCCCACCTCCCAGTAGCATCCCCCTCCCGACCAAGGATTCTGTGTGGATAAGAATTGAGAGTTCCTGGAGCTAGATTCCAGGGGGTCCTGTAGATGGAGAGTTTGCAGGTTAGGTGAATTTTAACTTTAGAGGTTAGGCCATGTCTACTCTGAATGGTCTCTCTGTTCTATGAAGTTTACTGGGGGGTCTGTCTGTTTAGTATTTCTGGAAGGCAGGCAGTCAACATCACTGTCACCTGTCCCTATCAGGGGACTAGGACAGCATGCATCTGCTCATGGAGCCCTCCTCCCTTAGTGGGTTGTGAAGAGATATACCCCTGCTGCCTGAATGTCTTAACAGAACACTCTCCTGAGACCTTTCCTAATCATGGTTTCTTTACTGTTCCTCAAGATATATAAGAGTCTAGTACCCTGGGGCCGTACTCTTCTGATGACCTCCTTGACCCCCTTGCCTCACTTCCACCTTTATGTCTCCAAGTCCCCAGGCTAATGCCTTGCTCACTGTGCTTCAGGCAGCCCTTCAGCTGGGATGAGCCAAAGACAGAATGATACACCTGAGCCATCCCCAGATTTCCCCCCTCACCCCATGGCCCTGCTTGCAGTCCAAGTGTCCCAATTCCTTGCCTTCACCCTGCAATTCTCCTTAGACTCCTGGAAATGAATTTTAAGGATGGTCTATGTCTGTTCTGAGGGGTGTGAATTGATTTGGGGAGATATGTCTGTCTTAGCATTTCTGCAAGCATGTCAGCCACTGTCCCTGTCATGTGTCTGTATCATGGGATTCCTTCCCCAGGGCACTTTCCTGCAGTGGTAAGCTGTGCATGGATGTTTCCATGCAGCCTGAGTGTCCTGACTCAGGACGGTCCTTAGACCTGTCTTGTTGCTGTTGTCCTGACTGTATCTGTGGAGGTGGAAGGTCCTAGCACCTTTTCCTCTGATGTCCTGTCTTAATCCTTGACCCCTTGTCCCACTTCTTCCTCCATGTCTCCAAGTTCCCACACCAAAGCTCTACTCATTTTGTTTCAGGTTGTCTTTTGCCTTGGACCCCACATGAATAAAACCCAATACCTGAGCCATCCCCAGAATCCTTCCCACACCACTGGGCCCTTTTGTTACCCAAATCCCCAGTGACATGTCCTTCATCCCTCAATTCTTCTTGGAGTCTTGGAGCCCAGAGACCATGACTGGGGAACTGATCATTCCCTGATTCCAGAGGATTAGGTCTGTGGGGAGGGTTGGAGCCACAGTGAGTCCTGAGTTCTGGTCTAGATCAGGAAAGGTTCATGGAGATGGTTCCCTGTAGTCCTGACCAGACATCTGACAAGATGGGACTGGTGAAGGTGATGAATGGCAGACAAAAGGGGAAAACTTACAGACTCCACAGATCTTCAGCCTGAGACCAGATCATAATAGAAAGCAGAGAAAAATCTCCAGAAATTGTATACTGGATCCGAAGGAGGAGAGAAAGGGGGAAACTTACCGACGATGGTCAGACGGGTCCCTCTGCCGAACATAGTACACTGTGACACAGCCATGAACGCAAACCCTCTGTCAGCCCCTCTATCCCTGACTCAGCACCACCTGGAGCTGCACGGGAGACCCAACACCCAGCCTCCTTGTCACTGGTGCTGGTTGGACAGATGTGTGGGTGATGGGGGTGACCCCTGGGGATCTGGAATTTCAGTTCCCTGGAGGGTTCAGATTCCACCCATCCTTAGTCATGAGGAGGGGTTGGAGAGACCCTCTCCAAGTATGGCATTAGAATTCCCAGGTAACACCATCCTTAGGAAGGTGCTGGGTGGTCCCTCATCATCAGGGAAATACAAATTAAAACCATACTGAGATACCACCTCACACCAGTCAGAGTGGCTAAAATGAACAAATCAGGAGACTCAAGATGATGGAGAGGATGTGGAGAAAAGGGCACCAACCTACACTGATGGTGGAAATGAAAACTGGAACAACCCCTCTGGAAAACAGTATGGAGGTTCCTCAAAAAATTAACAATAGAACTCCCCTATGACCCAGGAGTAGCACTGCTAAGAATTTACCCAAGGGATACAGGAGAGCTGATGCATAGGGGCACATGTACCCCAATGTTCATGGCAGTATTCTCAACACTAGCCAAAACATGGAAAGAACCTAAGTGGCCATCAACTGATGAATGGAGCAAGAAGGTGTGGTTTATCTATACAATGGAATACTACATGGCAATGAGAAAGAATGAAATCTGACCATGTCTAGCAACATGGATGGAACTTGAGGGTATTATGCTGAGCAAAATAAGTCAGGCAGAGAAGGACAGATACCATATATTTGCACATATAGGTGGGTTAGAAGGAAGCTAATGGAAGACCATGAGGGAGAAGAAGGGGAAAAAGAGTTGGGGAGAGGGAGGGAGGCAAACCATGAGAGACTCTTGAATGCTGAGAACAAACTGAGGGCTGATGGGGGTGGGGAAGAAGGGAAGGAGGGTGATAGGCATGGGGGAGGGCACTTGTTGGGATGAGCACTGGGTGTTATATGTAAACCAACTTGACAATAAACTATTTAAGAAAACACATTCAGTTAATTTAAAAAAAAAAAAAGGAAGGTGCTTTGTGCTCTCCTTAGTCTTTGTCAGGATGTCATTGTGAAGGGGTGAGCAGGGCTGTTTCCACACAGAGGTGATGAAGCTGGGAGCCCTTTGAAGACTTGGGACTCATGGGAAGGGTTCTGGATATGCCACCACATTGTCAGCACAGGAAACTGTGCAGGTTTTGGGTTAGGAATGGGAAGTGTTGGGAGGAGAATCATGTTTCCCCCAGCACTTAGGTTCCTCTCTAGGCCCTGAGCTTCTGAATCCCTGCCTTTTCCTGGTTCTTCTGGAAGGAAGGGTAGATGGTCACTCTGTCCTGAGCCTTTTGAGGGTAGATGTCAAGCTGTAGGGGTGTGTGGGCTGAATGTAAGCTGCCCTCAAGGGGCTCAGGACAAAGTGACTACTCTATCTTCCAGAAGAACCAGAAAAAGGCAGGGATTCAGAAGCTCAGGGCCTAGAGAGGAACCTAAGTGCTGGGGGAAACATGATTCTACAATTTCACCCTGAGCCGAAGTGTGGAAATCTGCACCTGACTCTTGAACTCAATGAGAATCACACATGTCCCACATACAGCAGCGTTACTATCACAGGGTCAACCACCATGCAGGACACATACTGTACTTCTGAACTGGACCTTCACATTGTGAGGAGGATCCCTGATACCCAGGGTCTTTGCCTGTATCCTGGCCTGGGGACATCACCTGCAGAGCTCAGAGGGTCCACACAGGTCTGGCATTCTTCTTTCTGTGACAAATTGGCATACTGAGCCAGAACTCTGTCTTCTTTGATTTGCTCTTGATCAGTGTGTAAACACCCTCCCAGCAGGTTATGAGATCTCCCTCCCAGCAGGTTATGAGATCTATATCTCTCTCTAGCCTCGACCAGAATCCCTGAAACCTATTGCTGGTGGCTGGCTCTGGTAGGGATGACAGAGTTGGAGTTGTCTTTGTTCATGTAATATCCTGGCTTCCCTGTGAAACCTCTTCTACCCCAGCTCCTCCAGATCCTTCCATAGAGATGTCCACCATGGCAATGTTGTAAGTGGACCAAAGGGTCTGTGATCATAATGTGTGTGCATGTATGTTTCTGTTCATTCGTACCTGTGTGTATGTTATGATCAGAACCCACACTGAGATCCCAAGAAGATGAGTCAGTTGAGAAACCTGTCAGCAGCCCATTCCCAGAATCTGAGCCTTGATTTATAACAGAGGCCCAGGTGGGTTATCAAAACACAAGTGGTGGGCTTTTAGTTGGCCTAGCCTCAGAGGGGTCCCAGAGAACATAGCTGGAGTCTGTTTCCCAAAGACCTTGGATGCAAGTGTGAACCAAAAGACACTGTTGTCAGGTGCCAGCAGTAAGAGTGTGGGTGTGAGTGATTAGTGCCCAGGCAGGGGCTTTTGTAGTGAGTGTGACTGGGAGTCTATGGGAGGGGAATAGTTCAGTGTCCCTGGGAGGGTGGGGGCACTTGTTCTCATGTGAGACAGAGAAGGCTCTAGGCTATGATGATGGGGAATGTCCACATGGGGTAGGAAACCAGGGAAAACCTGGCACCGAGTGGGAGCCTACCAGAAGAGTGAGTAGGTATGTTCAGAGGAGGGCTTGTTGTAGACGGTGAGATGCCAGATCCAGGGAGAAACTCAGAGATTATTTAAGAAATCATGGGGGCTTGCGATCAGTGAGGGCAGCTATGACTAGCATTGGACATGGTTCATACAAGAAGGAAAACATTGAGACATTGTGGAAGATGGTTTATTTTATTTTTGTTGTTTCAATCTTCTGTTCAGGAGTATTCTCTGATGGTTCTGTCTGAGACCAAAACAGCCCCTCACAAAACATGAGGGCACCTTCTGCCATCTCCTTTTCCAAGGTCAAAAGAGTCGTGTCCCCCCTCTAAAGATAGTTGAGTTCTGGACCAAAATCTGGACCCAAATTACCAGATAGCCTGCATTCTGATTGAATAATAGACATTTTATTGAGCTGGGAAAAGGTCTGGAATGATCCTGGTGCAAGGGGAATCCTTACTGGAGATCCTGTGGCTCTAAGCCCTTTGAGTGGGTAGAGGACGTCTTGACCTAAGAACATCTGCAGGGACTACTCTCTTCTTCACGGTGCTCCTCTCATATGTGACCTGGCAGGTGTAGTTGCTGCGAGATTTCCACTGGTCAGGTGACAGGCTCAGGTAGCTGCTGGCCACGTAGTTGTTGTTGCTCTGTTTGGAGGGCTTGGTGGTCTCCACGCCCTGGGTGACAGTGGTGTCGTCTGCCTTCCAGGCCACTGTCAAGCCACTGATGTAGAGTTCACTGATGAGGCACACCAGAGTGGCCTCGTTGGCACTGAGCTCTTCATGGGAGGGGGGGAGGGGGAGAGCTGAAGGTGAGGACTTTGGCTGACTTGTGGGGTGGGGGAGGTGCAGGAGTTCAGAGGTTTAGCATCCCCTGTAGGGACTCTTGCACTCAGTCTTCTTCAGGGTACAAGTTTCTGAGCATCCAGTTAGGTCCCCAGTTCCCATTGTGGGTCCACATATCCATGTCTTGGAGGGTAGGGGAGTTAGGTTTAGGTGTTCCTCAACTATCTCCCCACTTGTGCTGGGAATATTTTAGGGGTATTCCTGTCACCACTCATACTGAGATTCTCCTGGAACTTTCCTCCCACACAGACATCAAACTCTTACTGTCCTGCTAATGCATCCTCTGGCATTTTGACAGTGTCTGTCTTGGTTCTATATTTGTCCATCTGTGGCCAAGGTTATGATGTGAGCTCAGTGATCTCCCATTGACTAATCCTGTGGACCATTCTATCTTGACACTTCTGTGAGGTCTTTGCTGTCCCTGATGGGGTAGGATCCTTGGTGATCATAAAGAGTCTGTCTGCCTGGCCTTGTGACTCTCTCATTCCATTGTCTTTCTGCACCCTCATCTCCCATGTCCTGAAAATTTATCATTATAGCCTTTATTCCAAAGATTCTGCCTCTCTTTGGAGCAGGAAGTATGTCCTACAGGCACTCCAGTGTCCACCTTGTTCTCACATCCTGTCATCCTATGACCCTTTCCCTGGCCTTTCTCTTTCTTCCTCTGTCCTCTTTGCTGATTTTCCTGAGTCCCCAGGCCAGCTCAGGGCTCTGAGGTGCCCCCAGAAGCTTGGGGGAAAGCTCCATGCTTGCACCATTGCCAGGCCTGGATCCTGAATGCCAGAGCTCTGGACCCTTCCCTGAACCTCTGATCTGTGTGTCCCCAGACATGGCCCTGAGGGTGCTGTGTCCCTGCAAATACTCCACATTGTTATCCCCACAATGTTCCATGTTCTCTCTTCCCTTTTATATGGGGATTTTAGTGACTCCCAGAGACAAAGGTGGACTGACAGGAGGCCAGATAGGAGAGGAAGGAACAGAGCACATTTAGGACCCAATATGACCTCGGCAGAGAGAGAGTGGAGTCTATAGGTCATCGCACTTATACTCCTGCCTCTGAGGATAGAGGTAAAGTTTCTTTCTTTCTTTTTTAATGTTTTCATTTTATTTCTCAGAGAGAGAGAGACAGTGTGAACAGGGGAGGGTCAGAGAGAAAGGGAGACACAGAATCTGAAGCAGGCTCCAGGCTCTGAGCTGTCAGCACAGAGCCCAACGTGGGGCTCAAACCCACAAACTGTGAGATCATGACCTGAGCCGAAGTCGGATGCTTAACTGACTGAGACACCCAGGCGCTCCCAGAGGTAAAGTTTCTGATAGTGTGGGACTGAGGTATGTGGGATAAAGGGGTAGCCCCCAGGTTCTTGGAAGGGTAAAAGTATGACAATAGGCTTAGGGAAGACACAGAAATGAACAGACAGAGGAGAAACTTGTCCAAACCTCTGGGAGAGCAGGGAAGGAGGGAGAAGATGAGACTCACCTAGGACAGTCACCCTGGTCCCATCGCTAAATACCCAACACTGATATAGGCTCATACAAAATCCCTGTCGCAGGTCAGCCCTGCCCCACCCCCTAGCCCTCTCCTGCAGCTGTGATGGAGGAAGTGAGGACACTGTTCCAGGCTGGTGTTTGCTCAGCAGATAATAGGACCCTTAGCAGATAATAGGACCAATGTCCCCACATGAAAGGCAATAGGATTCTGCAATTCTACCAAAGGAAGTTGTTACTGATCTGCTGTTTCTACTACTATCTCCTGGGGATTGGGGTGAGTTTGTGGAGGGCCTTTGTGTCGTTGTGAGTCAGGTTCAATGGAAATAAACAGGACATCCCTTTTCTGTAAGTTCAAACAATCCTGATTCCTTGGTGAGACCATGAGTTGGGGACAGTGCAGTCCCCTCAGTCCCAAACCTCCCTTTCCAGGGAGAAGCAGGTTGGCCTGTGGTATAGGCCATTGGAAACTTCCTGTAACTTATACCATCGCATCTGGGGGCTCAGCCTTATCTTCCCAGGAATGTCCTAGTTTGGGACTGTCCCAAGTGAAGTCTGTCCTGATCCTGTGGGACATGCCAGCCTGTGTCAACATGACCTTGAGAGCAGCCCCAGTGACACCCAACCCTGGTCCCATGTTGGGGGAGGTCTGGTGTGTGACTGCTGCTCTCCTTCTTTCAAAAGGTCTTAAATGCTACCTGCCACTAAATGAAACTGGCATCAATGGCTAATTTAAGGCCTGGGGAAGGTAGGCACAGAAAGGATGAGCTATGGTATGTGGGACATCAGAAAGCAGGAGCTGTAGAGTGTACCCAGAAGCTATCTGAAGAGGTCCTACTGGACTAATGTCCACATGTGTAGGCACATTGCCATCATGCCTAGCGGACTACCCTTGTGCCATCCCCAGAGCCCATCGAGCCAAGCGCAGAGTGCACCAGAGCAGAAAACAATAATTATTCAGCAGGGAAGAATAGAAGGACCTGATCATCATTCTGTAAAGTGGGGAAGAGGAGGGAAAATTTTCTATTTCTCTGTCACTAGATATGAAGGTTGTTATGGGGAGAATGAAGAACAGATGAAGGCACTCTCCTCATTAGCCATTACAGGAAAAGGAAGACAGGAATGAAATATTGCTATGATGCATTATGTCCATTTGATGGATGGTGTCATTGAACATCAAGGCAGCTAATGCTACCTAAAAAGATCCAGTTGACTTGGGTCCCTTGATGCAAAGTAGCCAACAGTCTTGGGAAGTGATTTTGTCAAGTGCAAGCTGGACCTCCTGAAGCCTCTGATGCCAGATGCCCTTTGCATGAAGAGGAAGCAGACAGAATGCTTCAGGTACAGCTCCAGAAGCTTGTGGCTGTATCCCCATCGTGGGAGAGTCTTAGGACCAGCAGCTCTGACCCATAGCCACTTCCTTGGAAGGAAAAGCAGAGTGATAGGATAGATAGTTACAGATCCAACAGACCTGAAGACATATCCACCAATCACAGTGCCAAATGTTATTCAATACTCACAAAAAGAAGGAAATACGGCCACCAGCAGCGGCATCAAAAATATAACTTCATGAATTCACTTAGAACACCTCTGAGACTTCTTTTTTTTTTTTTTTTTACAAATAGTTTATTGTCAAATTAGTTTCTACATAACACTCAGTGCTCATCCCCAAAGTGCCCTCCTCCATGCCCATCCCCCCTCCCCCCCACATCCATCAGTCCTCAGTTTTTGTCAGCATTCAAGAGTCTCTCATGGTTTGCCTCTCTCCCTTTCCCCCACCATTTCCGCCCTTCTTCTCCCCCTTGTTCCTCCGTCAAGTTCCTCCTAATCCTCCTATACGTGCAAACATATGGTATTTGTCCTTCTCTGCCTGACTTATTTCGCTCAGCATAACACCCTCAAGGTCCATCCATGTTGCTACACATGGCCAGATTTCATTGTTTCTCATTGCCATGTAGTATTCCATGGTATAGATAAACCACATCTTCTTGATCCATTCATCTGTTGATGGACACTTAGGCTCTTTCCATGTTTTAGCTATTGTGGAGAGTGCTGCTATGAACATTGGGGTACATGTGCTCCTATGCCTCAGCATTTCTGTATCCCTTGGGTAAATTCCTAGCAGTGCTATTGCTGGGTCATAAGGGAGTTCTATTGTTAGTTTCCTGAGGAACCTCCACACTGTTTTCCAGAGGGGCTGTACCAGTTTACATTCCCACCAACAGTGCAGGAGGGTGCCCGTTTCTCCACATCCTCGCCAGCATCTAGAGTTCTCTGATTTGCTCATTTTAGCCACTCTAACTGGCGTGAGGTGGTATCTCAGTGTGGTTTTGATTTGTATTTCCCTGATGAGGAGGGATGCTGAGCATCGTTTCATGTGTCTGTTGGCCATCTGGATGTCCTCTTTGGAGAAGTGTCTGTTCATGTCTTCTGCCCATTTCTTCACTGGGTTGTTTGTTTTTCGGGCGTGGAGTTTGGTGAGTTCCTTATAGATTCTGGATATTAACCCTTTATCTGATATGTCATTTGCAACTATCTTTTCCCATTCCGTTGGTTGCCTATTAATTTTCTGGGTTGTTTCCTTGGCTGTGCAGAAGCTTTTAATCTTGATGAGGTCCCAACAGTTTATTTTTGCTCTAGATTCCCTTGCTTTTGGGGATGTGTCAAGTAAGAAGTTGCTGCGGTGGAGGTCAAGGAGGTTGTTTCCTGCTTTCTCCTCTAGGGAGAACACCTCTGAGACTTCTGATGAGAAATGGACTATTGTTATGCTATTAAGAAGTTCTTATGGCTTCTGCTTAGATTTGATAATGATGTTGTAGTTGTAGCTCAGGTCCTGTCTTTCCAGTTCACAAATGGATTATATACAGAATAAATGGTAATCTTGAATTTGCTTCAAAGTGCTGCATAAGGGAGGAGTTTGGGCTGACTAGGTCACGTGGAACTCTGCAACCTGATTGATAGGAACAAGGGTTTCTCCCTTGTCTTCTGTCTCTTCAGTTTGTGTAGTTCAAAATGAACACTTAAAACAACAAATACAAGAGTTTGTCTAGGTGTGGCAGTGGCTCTGGTTAAGGGAGATGGGGGTATTATGCCATTCTCCCCAGCAGGATCATTGGGATGAGGGAAGCCTGAGTGGCCCCTTGTCCCTTGAGGTCTTAGTTTCCCATATGTGAAATGGGTTCATACAGGTGCTGATCCCAAAGTTTCTATCATCTCTTGGGTAGATTTGGGGACTGGTGGCTGCTAAAGAGCTCCTTGTTGACCTCTGTCCTCTGACCTACTGTTGCCCCAGAGCATGCTGCCCTTGGAGGTTCTGTCCCTGGGCAGTCCTGAACCCTGAAAGTCTGGTGAAGGCAGCTCCCTGACCCTGATGAGCTGGAGGCTCAGAGAGGGTATCTGTCAGAACTAGAACTGGAGAACTGGCAGAGTGAGCATGGCCTGCACCTCTGAGAGGCTAACATGAGTGCCTCAGCCCTGCAGTGAGTGTGCCCATGAGGAAAAGCTGCAGGTGAACTCTGTAGTGCACCTCCATAGTGTTGGAGGCTGGAGGAGTCCTGGGGCTTAGTGTCTGGGGTTTCTGCAACCCCTGGGAAGCTTGGCCATTCCATGGGTCTCTGGACGGCCTGACCTGCCTTAACTCTCCTCCTGAATTTGAAATTACTCCGTCTTTCAGACAATCACTGGCAGCCCTTTCTGTGGCTGAGATGGTGCCCTTTCCTAGTCACTCTGTTCTCCTATGACCCCCCCACCCCCACCAAACATGTTATGAAGTTGACATCATCTGCTCCATCCATAACCAAACCATAGTTAATATGTCAGGGGTCCAGACTTTCATGGCTGAGGTCCCAGAAAGAGCCAGGATGACGCTAAGCCTCACTGACCACACGCAAATCTGAACAGACCCATTGTCCCCTGGACACTCCTTGTTTCTGATGATCCTCCCTGGGACCCCAGTCTGTCTCACTTGACCCATCTCCATTCCCATGGGAACAAGGACTGCAACCCTTGAGTTGTCCATAGGACAATTTGTTCTTTGGGTCATGACTGACAAGCACCAAGAAAAATGGGTAAATAGGTTCTCACTTGACAAGTCTATCCCTAATTACTGAGGCTTACCCAGAGCAAGGAGGAACAGTGAATGTAACCAGAAATGTCAATGATAAGTGCTGAGGTCTTTATTGAGCACAAGTACAAACAGGGAGGGTGTGTGACCTGCCTGGTCTAAGCTGATCCAGGGGTTGGTTCTCAGGGGTACATGGTGAGCTGGGGAAGCAGTGTCTGGATGAAGAAGCCCCTATCTCTGACCATCTCAGGGACCTAAGAGCACTCTGCAGGGACCACATTTTTCTCCATGGTGCTCCCCTTGTGCATGACCTGGCAGGTGAATCTGCTGCAAGATTTCCACTGGTCAGGTAACAGGCTCAGGTAGCTGCTGGTCGTGTACTTGTTCTTTCTCTGTTTGGAGGCCATGATGGTCTCCACGCCCTGGGTGATGGGAGTGCCGTCTGCCTTCCAGGTCACTGTCAAGCCGCTGGGATAGAGTCACTGATGAGGCACACCAGGGTGGCCTTGTTGGTGCTAAGCTCCTCAGGGAAGGGTGGGAAAAGCATGATTAAGAGGGTTGACTTGGACTGACCTGTGGGGCAGGAGAGGGGCAAGAAGTCAGAGTTCACATGTTCATTCGGTCACCTCCTGCCTCCATCTTGATATGGGGTACATCTCTGTCATGTCCAGGGCTTGGGCCTCAGTTGCCTTTTGCTCCCCGAGATCTGGTCAGCAATTGGTAGAGTCACTCAGTTCTGTTGGAGAGAAACTGAATGCCCATCTGTTGGTGATCTGAGCCCATCTGTGGCTTTTCTCCCTCTTCAGGTTCACCTTGCCTCATCACTATCCTAATTGCCCCCAGGCTCCATGTTACTGACTTTTATCATACTTGACATCTAATCCTTCCCTGTGGAATCTGTCTGTCCTGTGGTATGTCCTGCCAGATCCATCTCATAGGGGCACTCATGCAGGTGTCTCTCTGTCCAAGTGTTAAACTCGCATCCTCTTCTGGGAGGGGGTTTCTTGGCCACATTCCTGCTGATCACCCATTGCAGCCCCTGCCCATCTCCTGACAAAGACCCTTTAAGGTTGCCTGAGGGGGAGAGAGCATTTGCCCCCAGGCTGCAATCTAGTTTAGCAGGTGGAGACTTTCTGGGAGAGGTGAATTTGTTGTTCTGAGACTGGATCTGGGGCTACTCTGAGGGGTCACTTTGTGTGTGAAGTTATCTCTGGGGGACTGCTGCCCTAGCATTGCCCTAGCTTGGTAGGGGCAGAGGCTATCCCTGTCTCCTGTATCTGTGGAGTCACTAACCCCAGCATCCACTCAGGGGTCTCTCCTCCAACATTCTTATGGGTGTGGTAAGTTTTGGGGCCTGAGCATCCTGAGTCCTGTCCTGTCTGAGGAGGTCTTGCCTGTCTCAAAGGAGGATGACGGACCCAGCACTCTGAAGCCACCTTGTCCTAGGAAATCATCCTTCTGTCCTTGTCTCCCTTACCTTGGGTTCTCTTCTATCTCATGGCCAATCAAGAGTTCTCCCATAACTTCTACGTAGTTCCCACCTAGAACCCGGAGTGCATAGAATTCAAATGTGATTGAGGACACTAATTGATTGAACTCATGAGTTGTGCAAGCATCCTTCCATGGTCCCATGGCCCTGGTGCCCCAGCCAGAGTCCCCCAGTCTTGTGTTCCTTGAGTCCCTCATTTCCACACATCTGGGGAATGAGAGACTCCAAGAGAGCTGAACATCCCAGAGTTTGGAGGAGAAGCCCTCCATAAAGTGCTCTGGGTGACAGTGAGAAAGAACAGGAAGGGGTCCTTGGGACTGGCCTGAGCTGCCCTGACCAGGAGTGTGACAAGAGAGAACAAGCTAAAGTGGTGAGGGACAGCCCCAAACAGTGAAGGTTCCAGACCCTGGAGAGTTTCTGACCTCAAGCACAGTCATGACAGAAAGAAGAGAAAAATGCCCAATTGTCACTCTGATTGCCAAAGAGAGAGAATTGAGACTCACTGAGGACGGTCACCTTGGTTCCTCCATTGACAGTATAACACAGTGATACAGCTTTGAGCACAAACCTCTGTCAGCAGTGGCACCCCTCCCCCTGCCCCAGACCCACCTGCAGCTGCTTGGGAAGCTCAAAGTCCAGCCTCCTCTTTGTAGGGGTTGACTTGCCCCATAGGAGCCTGAGACAGGGTCCCCCTCCCCTGTGCACTTCCTTTCCCCATGGTGAAAGCTTCCCTGCAGCCCCTCCATGGAGGGATAGGAGGGAATGCCTGAGTGACATATCATAACCCAGGTAGCTTCTGGAAGGAGCACAGTGTATGGCTTAGCTTGCTTGGGGAATCTATCTGGAAGATCGGACAGCACGGTTTCCAACACAGACATCATGGGGCATGTACCCCTTGCAGAACTGAGGCCCATGGAGGGTTCTGGATGTTACCACATGTTCTAGACACACCCCCAACATGCCCATGTGTGCAATAGCAGGTATGTGTGTGTCCTGGTGTGTGCCTGCAAGTTTAGTGTGTGTGTGTGTGTGTGTGTGTGTGTGTGCATACCCAGTCTGTCTGTGTGGCAAGGAGCCCAGACCTGCGATCCTGAGCTAGCCTCTAGCACAGGAGTCTTCTTGGTTCTCAAGGCCCATTCCCAACTTTCCAAAAAAGGACTGTGCTCACAGATAGATCCATGGCACAATTCAGAATGGGATCTTGACTTCGATTCATGGCCTTGGTGAATACACATGGATATTTTTTAAAAAAATTTATGTCTTTATTTTTTTATTTTGAGAGACAGAGACAAAGAGCAAATGGGGGAGGGGCAGAGAGACAGGGAGACACAGAATCTGAAGCAGGTTTCAGGCTCTGAGCTGTCAGCACAGAGCTCAATGCGAGGCTCGAACCCATGGACTGTGAGATCATGACCTGAGACAAAGTCAGACACTCAACCAAGTGAGCCACCCAGGTGCTCCTATGCATGGACATTTTAACTTCAGGGGAATTGGTAAGGTCCGTTTTGTGCATGACTCCGAGGTGTCTCTGTCTCCCAGAGGCCTTGAATACAACTGGCTCCTCCATGACACATGTGGAAGGAGATGTCCCCAGTGGGAGTGTGGGAGATATTGACCAGGGTTCAGAGACTGAGTGTCCTGTAATGAGTGCACCAGGACAGATCTGAGGAAGGGAACAATGTGATGTTCCTGGGGAGAAAGGGGCATGGAGTCCCCTGTGGAAGGAAGGATTGTCTAGGATGTGATGTTAAGAAGTTTCCAAATGTGTAGGAAACCACAGAAGGCATGACCTTGCATGGGGGCCATCAAGAAAGGGAGAATGGGACATCCTAGGAGTTGGGCTAGTCCCAATGGTTAAGGTCCCAGGACTGGAAAGGAGACTGGAGACTAACTAAGAAGCCATGGGCATTAAGGGTTGTGATCACGGAAATGGCTGGGGTGGACATGACCTACAGAAGTCTGGCAAGCATAGGTCAGGTGTGGACCTTGGTAATCAGGGTCTTGCTGCTTCTGTTGAGAGTATGGAATATTTCATGTGCAAATTTGGGCGAGAGGTAATCTACTCCACAAAGAAACATGGGGGCTGCTCTGCTCTCCTCCCCATAAAGCCAGAGAACCTGGGTTAACCCCAAGAATGGTTGAGTTCAGGATATTATAATGTTAAACCCAAATGACCAGAGAACACAAAATCTGACCCAAAAAAAGGACATGTTATGGAGCATTGATTGAATGAAGGGAGAAGGAATGGAATGATTCTGGTGCAAGGGGAATCCTTCCTGGAGGTCCAACGACTGTACACTCACTTGGGTCATGAGGGTCTCGGCAACTAAAAGCACTCTGCAGGGACTACTTTCTTCTCCATGGTACTCCCCTAGTGTGAGACTTGGCAGGTGTAGCTGCTGCGAGATTTCCACTGATCAGGTGACAGGCCCAGGTTGCTGCTGGCTGTGTATTTGTTGTTGCTCTGTTTAGAGGCCTTGGTGGTCTCCACACCCTGGGTGATGGGGGTGCGATCTGTCTTCCAGATCACCATCAAGCCGCTGGGTTAGAAGTCACTGATGAGACACACCAGGGTGGCCTTGTTGGTGCTGAGTTCGTCAGGGGAGGGCGGGAAGAGGGTTACTGAAGGCGAGGACTTGGGCTGACCTGTGGGTGGGGAAAGGGAAGAAGGTCAGAAGCTCAGCTTCCATGGTGGGTTCACTTCAATATACCTTGCTCTTCATGTGTGTACAGGTACCTGAGCATTTAGTCAGTCCCACAGTTGCCACTCTACGAATTCATGTCGTGGAGTGCGGGGGTGGGTGGGTGGTGGGTTAAGGTGTTCTTCAATCATCTCCCTCCCTGCCCTGGGAAACTCTGAGGAGGATTCCTATCACCACCCATCCTGAGACTCTCCTGGAACCTTTCAGTCCACAGACACATCAAAGTCTCATTGTCTTGCTCCTGTCTCACCTGACATTCTGACAGTGTGTGTCCCAGTGTTTGTCCGTCCATGGCCAGAACTATGATGTGAGCTCTCTGACTTCCTGTTGACTCAGCCTATGGACCATTCTATCTTGACACTTCTGTGATGTCTTTGCCCTAAGGAGTCTGTTTTTACCCAGATGTGTCTCTCCTAGGTTGTCCCTGATGGCATAGGAATCTCCTGATCATAGAATCTGTCTGTCTGGTCTTGCATCACTCTCATTCCATAGTCTTTCTGCAGCACTACTCCCTGTGTCCTCCAAGTCAGTCATATCACTAAAGTTTCATGCCATATCTTCTCCTGTGTCTGTTGCTAATGTGTGTCCTGCAGAGACTCAAGAGTCCATTCATGTCTCACATCCTCTCATTCTATGACTCTTTCTCTGGCATCTACTCCTACAAGCTCCAGCCTCCCTCTGGCAAGTTTTCCTGAGTCCCCAGGCCAGCTCAGGCCTCTACACAGCAGCCCCACATGGCCTAAGGGGAAGGTTCCACCTGCACCACTGCTGACTCCAAACCCTGAGACTCTAAACTGCAGCCCTTTTACTGAATCTTGTCGTGTGTGTTCTCAGCCTTGGCTCTGAGGGTGCCATGTCCCTGTAAATGTTCCACATGGTCACCCCTCTCAACGCTCCCTGTTCTCTCTTCCCTTTTATATGGGAATGCCTAGTGACTCCTAGAGACAGAGATTTTCAATAGAAAGCCTTACAAGAGTGGACAAAAAGAACACATGTGGGTCCCAGGATGATCTTGGAAGACCCATAGAAGAACTATTAGGTGACCCTGACCATCACCTCCTTCTCATGAAGTAGGGGAGGGGATGTAATGACAAGGAAGCAAACAGGACAGTCTGCATAGGGAGGGAAGGAGATCAGGTTTGCAGGGACTGGGGTCCCAGATGAAAGAATGAAAAGACACAGAAAGAAAAAAAGATAGCAGAAAATTGCCCAAACGTTTAGGAGATCAGGGAAAGAGGGAGATGAGACTCACCTATGATGGTCAGCCAGATCCCTTGGCCAAAAAACAAAACACTGTGATACAGGCATATACAAAACCACTGCCTGGGAGTCCCTGCCCTAACCCTTAGACCCCCACCTGCAAATGTCAGGGGGGAAGTGGGGACACTGCTGCATGCTGGAATCTGATCAGTATGGGGACCACAGTTCTTCCAGCCCTAGCAGATAACAGGGGCAATGTCCCCACATGATCCTTGGAACCAATTCTTCTCGAGGAAGTGGTGTCTGTATGCTGTTTTTACCTCTAACTCCTGAGTTGGAATGAGTTTGTGGAGGGCATCTGTGTCATTGTGAGTACAGATCTATGGAAGTGAAGACGAAATCCTTTCTTTGCATGTTCAAACAATCCCAATTCCTTGGTGAGACCGTGAAGTGAGGGTAGAGAGTGGATCTTCCTTCCCAAAACTTGCTCGACAGGTGACAGCATGTTGGCCTGCATGTATGGGCCACTGGAAACTTCCTATGCCCCCAACCATCACTTCAGAGAGCTCAACCTTACTTTAACAGGGGATGTCCTAGGTTATGACTATCCCATGTGAAGTCTGACCTGGTCCTGTGGGACATGCCAGCTTGTGTCCAGTTGACTTCAGGAATAGCCTCAGCCAAACCCCTATCTAGTGCCATGTTGGAGAGGGTTGCCTGTGTGACTGTTGCTCTGCTTCATTCAAAGAGCCTTAAATGCAGCCTGCCATGAAATGGAACTGGCATTAGTGGTCAATTTCAGGCCTGGGGCAGGTAGGCAAAGAGGAAAGAGAATGTGTTATCCATCAGATCATGTGAATGTACTCAGGAGACACCTGAAGAGGCTCCCACTGGACTAGTGTCCATAGATGCAGCCACATTGCCATGTACATAGTAGAAAACTGCATGCATTATGCCAAGCCTATCTGATCAATCCCAGCATGTAGCAGGTCACCAAATAGAAATGAGTCAGCAGGGGAGGCTAGAGGGAGCAGGTCATCATCCTGTAAAGTGAGGAAGAACAGTGAACAGTGCACATTTCTTCTTTTCCCTTTACATGAAAGGCACTCCCAACCTGGGTACATTGTAGCCTTCGAAGGAGAAGGAAGACAGAAATGAAATACTGCCATAATGCACCCTTTCCATCTGATGGATGGAGTCATTGAACACCAAATGCTACCTAAAAAGGTCCACTTGACATGGATCCTTTGATGCAAAGTAGTCAATTGTCCTGGGAGGTGATTCTGACAACGTGCTAACCAGACCTCCTGAAGGATCTGATGCCAGAAGACTTGCAGGAAGAGGAAGCAGAGAGCTTGGCTCAGATACAATTCTGGGAGGTCATGGCTGCATCCTCACCATGGGAGAGTCCCAAGACAAGCCACTCAGCCCCTGAAGCCCCTTCCTTGCAAGGAAAAGTAGAGTGATTGGGAAGATTCTTTTTTTTTTTTTTTTTACAAATAGTTTATTGTCAAATTAGTTTCCACATAACACTCAGTGCTCATCCCCAAAGTGCCTTCCTCCATGCCCATCCCCCCCTCCCCCCCACATCCATCAGTCCTCAGTTTTTGTCAGCATTCAAGAGTCTCTCATGGTTTGCCTCTCTCCCTTTCCCCCACCATTTCCGCCCTCCTTCTCCCCCTTGTTCCTCCGTCAAGTTCCTCCTAATCCTCCTATACGTGCAAACATATGATATTTGTCCTTCTCTGCCTGACTTATTTCGCTCAGCATAACACCCTCAAGGTCCATCCATGTTGCTACACATGGCCAGATTTCATTGTTTCTCATTGCCATGTAGTATTCCATGGTATAGATAAACCACATCTTCTTGATCCATTCATC
>NW_024082530.1:94598-134458 GCF_003009895.1 Hyaena hyaena
TGCTGCGAGATTTCCACTGGTCAGGTGACAGGCTCAGGTAGCTGCTGGCTGCGTACTTGTTGTTGCTCTGTTTGGAGGGCTTGGTGGTCTCGATGCCCTGGGTGACAGGGTTGCCATCTGCCTTCCAGGCCACTGTCAAGCCACTGGGGTAGAAGTCACTGATGAGGCACACCAGCGTGGCCTTATTGGCATTGAGCTCCTCATGGGAGGGTGGAAACAGCATGACCGATGGTGCTGACTTGGGCTGACCTGTGGGGCGATGGAGAGGTGTTAAGTCAGAGGCCAGTTGTCCATGGCTGAAGCTCCTACCTCAGTCCTGATGTGGGGAACAGCTCTGTCATGTCCATGGCTTGGGCATCAAATGGCCCCAGCTCCCTGAGGTCAGGTCAGCCATGGAATGGGTTACTCACCTTCTGTTGCAATGAATCTGACTGCCAGATTCTGTAGTGTGCGGGTCCTTCCATGGCCTCAGACACTCTCCAAGTCAAAGGTCCTCCTCATTCACACAGTCCTCCCCTGGGACTGGCTGGCACTAGCCCTGAGACATGCCTTCCTTTTTGAATCTGTCTGTCCTGGATGTTTTGATCACTGGCATCATCCCCCAGATTGCTTACTCAGTTACCCTATCTACTCCTGCTCTTTCCTGGATGGAGGGCTGTGTTACCCTGTGTAAAGTAGGTTTCCTGTTCCCAGAGCCCCTTACACCATCACTGCAGGCTTGCCCACCTCCCAACAGGTACCCCACCTAAGGATGCTTGGTGTGTAAACAGTGGGAGTTTTTGGGGCACCTTGGTGGCTCAGTCAGTTAAGTGACTTGGAGTCAGGTCATGATATCAGGGTTCTTAGTTAGAGTCCTGCATTGTGCTCTCAGCTGTGCTGACAACTTAAAGCCTGGAGCTGCTTCGGATTCTGTGTCTTCTCTCTCTGCCCCTCCTTTACTTACTGTATGCTTCTCTCTGTCTTTTGAAAATAAATAAATGTTGAAAAAATAAAAAAAGAAGTGGGATCCCTGGAGTTGGATTCCAAGGAGTCATACTGATGGAAGATTTTCACGTGAGATGAATTTTCAGTTCTGATGCTGGGCTATGTCTGCTCTGAGCAGTCTCCCTGTTCTATGAATTTATTCTGGGAGGTCTGAGTGTCTTAGCATTTCTAGAAGCCTGGCAGTCACTATCCTTGTCACCTGTCCCTATCTGTTCAAGTCTCTTTCCTTCCATGGTGTGCTGTGAAGGGATGTCCTTCTGCTGCCTGAGTGTTCTGAGGTCTTAGGACCATGTCCTAATATTGGTGTCCTGACTGTCCCTGTGGAGGTGGAAGATCCCATCACCCACGATCCCCTTCTCCTCTGAAATCCTCCCTTAATCCCTGACCCCCTTGTCCCACTTCCTCCTCCATGTCTCTAAGTTCCCAGACAAGGCTCTCCTCAATGTGCTTCAGGAAGTCCTATGTCCAGGACCCCTCTGAGGATGAAACTCAGTGCCGCAGCCATCCTCAGAATCCTTCCCACACCCCATGACGCCTATGGGAGCCTGAACACCCAGTCACTTGCCCTCAATTCTCCTTGGACTCTTGGATCCCAGAGACCCTGAGTGGGGAGCTGACCATCCCTGAGTCTAAAGGAGAAAGTTTCCATGGGGAGATAGATGGAGCTACAGTGAGGTCTGAGTTAAGGTCTAGATCAGAAAGCTTTCACAGGGATGGTCCACTGTAGTCCTGACCAGTCATCTGACAAGATGGGACCACTGGAGACAATGAGGGACAGACAAAAGGAGCAAAATTTACAGACCCTGTAGACCTTCAGCCTAAGCCCAGGTTACAACAGAAAGCAGAGAAAAATCACCCGATATATTACACTGAATCTGAAAGAAGAGGAAAAGGGGGAAGACTCACCAAGGACGGTCACATGGGTTCCTCCACTAAAAATAGCACACTGTGATACAGCCTTGAACACAAACCCTCTGTCAGCCCCTCCACCTCTGACCCAGTCCCACCTGCTGCTACATGGGAGACCCGAAGCCCAGCCTCCTTGTCATGGGTGCTGGTCGGGCAGATGGGTGGGTGATGGGGGTGACCCCTAGGGACCTGGAATTTCAGTTCCATAGAGGGTTCAGATTCCATCCATCCTCAGTCATGGGGAGGGGGTGGAAGGATCCTCTGTAGGTATGGCATTAGAATTCCCAGCTAATACCATCCTTAGGAAGATGCTGGGTGCTCTCCTCAGTCTTTGTCAGGGTGTCATTGTAGAAGGGGTGAGCAGGGCTGTTTCAGCACAGAGGTGATAGAGCTGGGAGCCCTTTGCAGACTTGGGATTAGCAGGGAGGTTCCTGGATATGCCACCACATCATCAGCACAGGAAACCGTGCAGGTTTGGGGTCAGGAACGGGAAGTGGTGGCAGGGGAATAATGTTTCCTCCCAGCACTTAGATCCTTCTACAGTGTCCTGAGTTCCTTAGTCCCTGATTTTTGCTGGTTCTTCTGGAAGATAGCATGGTCACTGTTTAGTCCCTGTCCTGGGCCCTGTGAGGGCAGCTCTCATGCTGTAGGTGTGTGTGGGCTGAATGTAAAGCGGATTGACCTGGTGGCTCCCTCATGGGTGGGGCGGCAGTTACTGGGTCCAACAATTTCACCCTGAGCCAAAATGTGGGACTCTGTTCTGATCCCTTGAACTAACTGAGAATCACACATGACCCATTTACAGGAGTATCACTAGCACAGCTTGGCCCCACCACACAGGATACATATTGTATCCCTACACTGGAGTTTCACTGTGTGATGTGTCTGACATCCAGGGCCTTGTTGTGCATCTTGGTCTAGGGATGCCACATATGGAGCTCACATATGGCACACACAGGTCTGGCATTCTTTCTGTGACACATTGCATGCTAAGCCAGGACTCGCTGTCTTCCATGATTTGCTCTCGCTTCATCTCTTAACTCCTTCCCACCAGTCCATGTGGTAGCTTTTCTCATCCCAGCTTTCACCAGAATCTCTGGTCTATTATTACAGGCTGGAATTGGTCTCTTATGCATAGACTGAGTTTCCCTTGGTCATTTCCTGTCCTGAGACTCTATACAATACCTCTTGACCCAGCTCGTCCTGAGCCTTCCATAGAGATGCCCACCATGACAGTTTTGTAAATGGACCAATGGCTATGTGATCATCATGTGGGTGTATGTTTGATTCTTTTCATTGGTACCTGTGTGTGTGCTTGTGTGTGTTATAGCTCAGATCCCACATTGAGGTCTTAAGTAGATGGGTCAGTTGAGAAATCTGTCAGCAGGTCATTGTCAGAATCTGAGTCTTGATTTATAACATAGAGGTCCTAGGCATGTCACCTAAGGACAAATGGTGGGCTCATAGGTTGGCCTGGCCTTGGAGGGGACCTAGAGACCATAGCTAGTCTGTCTCCCAGAGATCTTGGATGCAAGAGGGAACTAAGAGACTGTTGTGTAGAGGTTTCAGCAGTGGGAGTCTGGGTGTGAGTGACCAGTGTACAGGCAGAAGGCCCTGTAGAAAATGTGACAGGGAATTTGTGGGAGGGAGACCAGGTCATTGTTCCTGGGGAGGTAGGAGCAGGGGTTCTCATAAAGAAGGGAGGAGGCTCTTGGCTGGTATGATGACAAATGTTCACATGGGGTAGGAAACTGGGGAAAACATGACATTGAGTGGGAGTCTATAAGAAAAGAGTGGACATTATAAGAGGGGGTCGGGTAGTTGTAGACAGTGTGGCACCAGGTAAAGGGTGAAGCTCAGGAATTAGAAGTCATGGAGACCCACAATCAGTGAGGGTGACTATGACTGGCCATGGACATGGTTCATACAAGAAGGAATGTATGCAGACATTGTGGAGGATGGTTTCTCTTTTTTTTTTTTTTACTGTTTGTGTATCCTGTTGAGGAATGTACTCGCACAATCTCATCTGAGACTAAAACTACCCTTCAAGAAACATGAGGACACCTTCTGCAGGCTCCTTTCTCATGGGGCCAAAAGAATGATGTTTCCCTCTACAGTTGGTTGAGTTCAGGACACAAAATGTTAAACCCAAATGACCAGAGAACACTATTTCTGATTGAATATAGGACATTTTATTGAGCATTGATTGAATAAAGGGAGAAGGGCTGGGACGATCTTGGTGCAAGGGAAATCCTTCCTGTAGGTCCAATGGCTGCGCACCCCCTTGGGGGTAGGTGGGGGCCTCTTGACCTAAGAGCACTCTGCAGGGACCACATTCTTCTCCACGGTGCTCCCCTCATGTGTGACCTGGCAGGTGAATCTGCTGCTAGATTTCCACCGGTCAGGTGACAGGCTCAGGTAGCTGCTGGCTGCGTACTTGTTGTTGCTCTGTTTGGAGGGCTTGGTGGTCTCCACGCCCTGGGTGACAGGGTTGCCATCTGCCTTCCAGGCCACTGTCAAGCCACTGGGGTAGAAGTCACTGATGAGGCACACCAGGGTGGCCTTGTTGGCCTTGAGCTCCTCAGGAGAGGGTGGGAAGAGGGTGATTGAAGGAGCAGACTTTGGCTGACCTGTGCAGTTGGAGAGGGAAAGTAGGTCAGAGGCTCAGTATCCACCATGGGTCACTAAGTGACCTGAGTCTTCTTGTGAGAAGAGGTTCTTGAACATTTAATCAGGCCCCTAGTGCCCCGTCTGTGTCCACAGGTTTATGTTGGTGGGGGATGGGTTAAGATGTTTCTCAAAAATCTCCCCACCTGTGCTGGGAATCTTTGAGGTGAATTCCTGTCACCACCTATCTTGAGACTCTCCTGGCACCTTTCCTCCCACAGAGATACGGAACTCTCACTGTCCTGCTCCTGCCTCCAGTGACATGTTGATAGTGTCTTCCTGAACTCTATGTTTGTCCATCTGTGGTCAGGGTTATGATGTGAGCTCTCTGAACTCCTGTTGAATCACCCTGTGTACCACTCTGATCTGACACTTCTGTGTTAAGAATGTGAAGTCTTTGCCCAAGGAGTCTGTTTTTACCCAGATGTGTCTCTCCTGGGCTGTCCCTGATGGGGTAGGATCCTTGCTGATAATAGAGTGTCTGCCTGGCCTGTGTCTCTCTCACTCTATTGTCTTCTGCAGCTTTGCCCCCCATGTCCTGCAAACCAGTCATATCACTAGAGCCTTCATGCCATAGATTCCACCTCTCTTTTGGGTACTAAGTATTTCCTGCAAGGACTTTAAGAGTCCACCCAGTTCTCACATCCTTTCATTCCATGACCCTTTCCCTGGCACCATCTCCTCTCCCCACCATTCTCCCCCTTGCTGGTTTCCTTGAGTTTCCAGGGCAGCTCAGGGCTCTGCCTAGCAATGCCATGAGGTCTGGGGGATGGTGGAGTAAGGTACACCATTGCCCACCTCATATCCTGAGTCCCCCAGTTCCAGGGCCCTATCCTGAACCTCTGACCTGTGTGTCCTCAGCCTGGCCCTGAGGGTGCCGTGTCCCTGAAAATTCTCCACATGGTCACTCCCTCAATGCTCCCTGTTCTCTCTTCCCTTTTCTATGGAGACTCTTAGTGACTGCCAGATACAAAATAGGTCCAACAAAAGGCCACACAGGAGAGGACAGAAAAGAGTACATGTGGGACCCAGGATAACCCTGACAGACAGATAGACAAGGTTTTAGGTCATCCCAACATTCCCTGTACCTCAGGAAGGAGGTGTGGAGTTGCAATCACCAAAGAAGCAAGCAGGACAGTCTGTACAGGGAGGAGAGGACAGCAAAGTCCTAGGCGCTGAGGTGCCAGGTGAAAGAGTAACCAAGACTGATATAAGACACAGAGAGAAAAACAAAAACAGTAAAAAAAAAAAAAAAAAAGCCAAAATGTCTGGGATAGCAGGGGAGCAGAGAGAAGATGAGACTCACCTAGGACGGTCAGCTGGGTGCCTCCGCCGAACACCCAACACTGTGATACAGGCTGATATAAAAACCCATCCATGGGAGGCCTTGCCACACCCCTTAGCCCCCCCACCTGCAGCTGTGATGGAGGAAGTGAGGGCACTGCTCCAGGCTGGTGTCTGCTCAACAGAGGGACCACATGTCCCACACCCATATGAGATAACAGGACTAATGTCCCCATGTGGGTGGAAATAGGATCCTTGGAATCAGTTCTTCCAAAGGAAGCTGGCATCTGATCTGCTGTTTCTACTGCTATCTTCTGGGGATTGGAGTGAGTTTGTGGAGGGCCTTTGTGTCATTGTGAGTTAGTTTCCATGGAAATGAACAGGACATCTCTTCTCTGTATGTACAAACTTGTAATTCCTTGATGAGATCGTGAGGTGAGGGTAGAGGTGTGCACTCCTTCACAAAGAATCCTTTGCAGGGAGAAACAGTTGGACTGTGTATGGACCATTGGCAACTTCCTGTGTCTTGAGACATAACTTCAGAGGGCTCTGTCTTATTATCCTCCTGGATGTGCTAGTTTGGGATGGTTGTAAGTGATGTGTGGCCTGGTCCTGTGAGACATGCCAGCCTGAGTACAGGTGACTTTGGGAGCAGCCCCAGCCAAACCCCATGCTGGGCTCATTCTGGGGAGAGTCTGGTGTGTGACTGCAGTTCTGCTTCTCTTAAAGAGTTTTAAATGCCATCTCTCCCGAAATGAAACTGGTATCAGTGACCAATTTCAGGCCTGGGGCAGGTGTGCACAAGATGAAGTAGAATATGTTTTCCCTCAGAAAGCTGGAGCTGTTGAGATCTCCTGGGTTCACGTGAGTGTACCTAGGAGGCACCTGAATAGACTCCCAGTGGATTAATGTCCATATGGGCAGACATGTAGCCATGGACATGAATAGTGAACAACACAGATGTGTTCCTCAAAGCTGATCCGTTCAATCCCAGAGTGTACCAGGTCACCAAATAGGAATGAGTCAGCAGGGGGGAGGTGGAGGGAGGAAGCCATTATCATGTAAAGTGGGGAAGAACAGGGAACAGTGCACATTTCTTCTTTTCCCTACATAAGAAAGGCACTCCCAACATGGGTACATTGTAGCCCTCACAGGAGAAGGAAGACAGAAATGAAATATTGCCATGATGCATCCTTCCCATCTGATGGATGGAGTCATTGAACATCAAAGCACCTAATGTTACCTAAAAAGGTCCACTTGATATGAGTCCCTTGATGCAAAGTAGCCAATTGTCCTGGGAGGTGATTCTGATGATGTGTAAACTGGACCTCCTGAAGAATCTGATGTCAGAAGCCCTTTGTAGGAAGAGGAAGCAGAGAGCATGACTCAGATACAATTCTGAGAGGCCATGGCTGCATCCCCACTGCAGGAGAGTCCCAGGACCAACCACTCAGCCTCTGAAGCCCCTTCCTTGCAAGGAAAAGTAGAGTGACTTGGGAAATTCTTACAGATTCAACAGACCTAAAGATACATCCACCAATCCCAGTGTCAAACCTTATTCAATACTCACAAAATGAAAAGGAAATACCATCAAATAACAACAGCATAAAAAATATTACTCCACAAATTCATTTATGACTCCCTAGGAAGCTTTTTATGAGAAATAGACTATTATTTTGACTTTAAAAAGTTACTGATAGCTTCTGCTTAGATTTGATATTGATGGTGTAGTTACATCTCAGGTCCTGTCTATCCTGTTAACAAATGAATTATATACAGAATAAAAAATATGATCTTGATTAGCTTCAAAATGTTACATAAGAGCAGAGTTATTCTACTCTGACTGGGTTACTTGAGACTCTGTCACCTGGTTGATAAGAACATAGGTGTTTTCCCTTGTCTTTTCTGTCTTTATTTTGTTTACTCAAATCTTCATAATGAACACTTAAAACTACTGATAGAAAAGTTTGTCTGGGTGTGGCAACAGCTTGAGGTAGGATGAGTGGTGTCATTCTACTCAGCAGGACCATTGAGACGAGGGAGGCCTGAGGGGTCCACTTTTTCTATTGGGTCTTAGTTTTCCTATCTGTGAAATGGGTTGAGGCCGATGTTGAAGAATGTTGGTTGGGAAGAAGTTCCTTGGGGGCCCCTGTTCTCTGACCTACTGTTGCCTCAGAGCACATTGTCCTTGGAAGCTGTGTCCCTGGACAGTCCTGCCCCCCCACCTCCCCAGCACGTCTGGTGAAGGCAGCTTCCTGTCCTTAATGAGTTGGAGGCTTAGACAGGGTATTTGCCAAACCTAGGCTTGAAGGACTGGCAAAGTGAGCATGACCTGCACCTCTGAGAGGCTGACATGAATGCCTCAGGCCCTACAGTGACCATGAAGCAAAGCTGCCGCACTTTGTACATAGTGATGGAGGCTGGAGGAGTCCTGGGGGCCTGGTGCCTGGGGTCACTGAGTCCCTGGGAAAATGTGGCCTTGCCACAGGCCTCTGGTTTTGAATTGATACCATCTTTGGAACAACCATTGGCAGCCCATTCTGTGCTTGGGTTGGTGCCCTTTTTCAATGACCCTGTTCTCTTGTGCCCCTACTTTATGCAGGCTGACATAACCAGCTCCATCTGTAATCCAACCATACACTAATGTGTCCGGTGTCTAGAACTTCATGACTCAGGTTCCAGCCACTGCCAGGGTCACCATGGGCCTCACTGACCACCTGCAAATCTGAATATAGTCCCATTGTTCTCAGGACCCTCCTTGTTTCTGCCTGATTCCCACTGGGACCCCAGTCCTTTTCAATTTACCCTTCTCCATTCCCATGGGGACAAGGACTGCAACCCTTGAATTGCTCACAGGACAATTTGTTCCTTAGGTCATGGCTGACAAGCACACAGAGAAAATAGGTAAATAGGTTCTAACTTCATAAGTGTCCCTCTCTTATTACTGAGGTTTACCCCAGAGACATGACAAATAGAGAAGGCACATTGGAAACATCAGTGGTAAGTGCTAAAGTCTTTATTGAGCACATGTAGAAACAGGGAGGGTGTGTGACCTTCCTGGTCAGACTTATCCAGAGGTTGTTTTTCAGGGGTACATGGTGAGCTGGGAAAGCAGTATCTGAATGAGGAAGGCCCCCATCCCTGACAGTCTCAGGGATTTAAGAGCACTCGTGGGGACCATATTCTTCTCTACAGTGCTCCCTTCATGTGTGACCTCACAGGTGAATCTGTTGCCAGATTTCCACTGGTCAGGTGACAGGCTCTGGTAGCTACTGGCTGCATGCTTGTTGTTGCTCTGTTTGGAGGGCTTGGCGGTCTCCACACCCTAGGTGATGGCGGTGCCGTCTGCCTTCCAGACCACCATCAAGCCGCTGGGGTAGAAGTCACTGATGAGGCACACCAAGGTGGCCTTGTTGGTGCTGAGCTCCTTAGGGCATGGTGGGAAGAGTGTGACCGAGGGGGTGGACTTGGGCTGACTTGTGGAGTAGTAGTGAAGGGGCAGGAGGTCTGAGGTAAGGCAACCATGCTCATAGCCCCTGACCTAGTGTTTGAGGTTTGTGAGGGTCTCCAATCCCAGGTTAGTTCCTCTAGTTGAAGGAGCACTCAGGTTCCCATGGTCAGTGCTCGAAAGGCAGAGTGGGGCTGTTTTTCAAACAACACTTCATCTGTCCTGGGAAACCTTGTGTTTGGACAGCTGCCATCACCTATCCTGAGACTCCCCCTAGGCCTTGGCTGTTTACACACACTTCTGACCCTCACTCTCCTGTGCCTGTCTGCTTCTTAAATACTGATGGATTTTCTTAGGCACTGTCTCTCTGTCTGACCCAAGACTCAGTGATATGACTTCTCTGAAGTCTCCTGGAGTCGATTTGGCAACATTTCTGACTTAACTGTTCTGCTCTTGGGACCTCTGGGAATTTGCCCTAAGGGATCTCTTTATACTCAAATCTGTCTCTCCTAGGGGCTATAATGAGTCAGTATCCTTGGTGATTGGAGAGAGTGTCCCTGCCCGTGCCTGAGTTTACCCTAACTAATGTTCCTTATTGGCCTCCTCTGTAACCACCCTGCTAACTGGCCAAATCATTAGTGGTCTCACAGTGTGGGGTCAGCCCTTCTTTTACTGAGGAATTCAAGTGTTTGAGGGACAGTGTCCTGTGAAGATTCAGGATCCTCTTTTACTCTCAACACTCTGTTCTTTAAGAACCTGGCTTACTGGCAATCAGAGCCTTGTCCTTTCTCCTGGTTTCCTTTGCAGGGTTCCCCAACTCCTAGGCAAGCTCAGCACTTTCCCCACAGCCCTGTAGAAACTCAGGGAGCCCCTCTATGCCTGCAGCATTCCCATCCTGGTTCCTGAGTCACACAACCTGGAGGACCTTCCCTGAGACTCAGCCATGTGTGTCCTTTGCTTCAACCCTCTAAAGCTTCCTTGGGTTACACTGAGTGCCACTTTTGCCATAGAGATGAGAGCTCCTAATGACCCCAAAGGCAGCCCACAGGAAGCAGACAAGAACAAATGTTAGGGCCCCAACATGCTCCTGTCCAAACCGGAAGCCTGGTGCAAACTCTAGTCTGAGGTCGGGGCTTAGGCAAGCAGAGATTCCAGTGAGAAAGGAAGATGCCAGGGCCCCTGGGCCCAGGTTTGGGATAAGACTGAGCAGGGGCTGAAAGGAGACCCAGAGACAGAGCAGACACAGTTGAAAGTTTCCTAAACCTTTGAGAAATCTGGGAAATCAGGAGAAGGGACTCACCTATAATGGTCACCTGGGTCCTTCCACCGAAAACTCACACAGTGACACAAGTTCACACAAAAACCCCACTCTGGATGTCCCTGCTCCACCCCTCAGCTCCCCGCCTGCAGCTGTGAGGGAGGAAGTGGGAGCCACTGCCAGAGGCTCCTGTCTGCTCAGCAGGGGTGCATATGTCTGTCTTGTGATCCCAAGCACATAATAGGACAGGTAAACCCTGGACCAGCAGCAGGATCTTTTGAAAAGCAAGTTCCCCACAGTGGGCAGGTTGGGTAAGGTTTTCTCACCACTGTCACTAAGGATGTGAATGAGTTTATAGCAGGCCATTTGCCTCCCTAAGGAGTGAAGTTGTCCAGAAGAGAAGAGAGTTTACCCTTTATGTGGAGTTGATGAAACATGATCCCTTGCTGAGAGCACAGGATGAGGGCAGGGACATCCTCAGGTGTCCCCGTTCCCACCCAGGAAGAGCACAGTGGCCCAGGAAGAGATTGGCCATAAAAATTTACAATCTGACCTTAACTGAGACTCTGGGGTCTCATTCCTTCTTTCCAGAGAGTATCTTAATTTATGAAAGGCCTCTGTAGTCAGGCCTTGCAGCTTCCAGTAGGAAATGCCAGCTTCATGTTCAGGGATATCATTGAAGTGTTCGTTGTCACCCTTCAGTGTCTCAACTATTTTTGTCTGTGTCTGGCTGGGTCTTATTCCAAAAGAAGATGTGGGCTAGCATCTCAGTTGTGGACCCTAAATCCCACCTTCCACTAGAAGGAACCAGGCCAGTGAGGGTAAATGGCCCATTCCAGGCTTGTGACAGAGGCACAAGAAGAGGCTAGAACATATTGTTAAAACAGAAAGCAGGTAGTCACTGAGGTCTAGTGGGCTGATTCTGGAGGATCCCAGGGCCACCCAATGAGGTTACCAGTGGGCTAAGGTAGGACATTTTCATCACTATAACCACAGTAGACTTGAGCACATCATATATATTTACATCCTAGAAGTCCCCATGATATTAAATAGGCATTGTTCCTCTTCAGAAGATGGCAGTGACCAGGTCATTATTGTGTAAAGTGCCTATTAACAGAAAGACCAATCATTTGCATATGTAACATATATATTACCGAAATATGAATTATATTCCTGGGAATGTAAAGAATATCTAAAGGACTTCCCTTTGTGGAGTAATGGTGGATGTCTCAAGAGGAAGGAGGACAGACCTGAAATAATACACTTGGAATTCCATCCCATTGGATGAACCTGGGATTGGAGTGTCCAGAGATGCTAACCTCATGCAAGGAGTTATGATGTCACATGGGCTCTTGGATGGAAGTAGCCAACCATGGTAGTAGGTGGTCTTGCCAAAATGTCACACCTGCACCCTGTCAATCCTTTAAACGTCAGAATCACTTTGTAGGCACTCAAAGCAGAAAGAACAGCTCAGGTAGAGCTCAGGAATGCAGATCTTGGGAGAGTCCCAACACTGGCAGCTCAACCTACACGGCCACTTCCTTGCAAGGCAAATCTAGAGTGATTTGGGGGGAAACTTCCAGACCCAACAGGCCCAAAGTTGCATCCACCAATCACAATGTGAAACCCAATTTAATCTTCATATAAGGGAAAGGAGAAGCCTCCAATGATAATAGCACCCAGATTACAAACAAGTAAATATACTTCTGACAGTTAAGAGGAATTTGATAAGAAAACTCTTTTTTAAAAAAAATTATAGTTTTTTAGGGGCGCCTGGGTGGCTTAGTCGGTTAAGCGTCCGACTTATGCTAAGGTCATGATCTCGCGGTTTGTGGGTTCGAGCCCCGCATCGGGCTCTGTGCTGACAGCCAGCTCAGAGCCTGGAGCCTGTTTCAGAGTCTGTGATTCCTTCTCTCTCTGACCCTCCCCTGCTCACGCTGTCTCTCTCTCTCTCTCTCTCTCTCTCTCTCTCTCTCCTAGAAATAAATAAAACATTAAAAAAATAAAAAAATTATAGTTTTTTAAATTTTTGAGATGGAGAGAGACAGAGCATTAGCAGGGGAGGGGCAGAGAAAGAGGGAGACATAGAATCTGAAACAGGCTCCAGGCTCTGAGTTACCAGCACAGAACCCAATGCAGAGCTCGAACCCACGAACCACAAGATGATGACCTGAGCCGAAGTTGGACACTTAACCTACTGAGCCACCCAAGCACCCCAAGAAAACTCTTTTTTTTTATGTTAAGGACTTATTGAGATTTGATAATAATATTGTAGTTACCTTTTAGTTCCTTATGTTCCAGAACAATGTTGAAATGTTTCTAGATGAAAAGTTATGGTATCTCAAATTTACTTTGGAATACTGCACAAGAGAGACTAATTCTGTTGATGGTGGGTCAGCAAGATCACTGAATTGATTATTTTGGGACCTAGTCAGCAGGAACATGGAGATATTCTTATTCACCGCCTCCTTATTTTGGTGTTCAAAGTTTTCCACAATAAAAACTCACAAGGAAATAAAGGGGCATTAGTGTAGGTGCAGCACCACTGATGGGGTGGTTTCTGGCATTCTACCACTAGGCTCCTGGAGATGGCCAACACCTGGATGGTTCCTCTCCCATAGACGTCTCAACATTCAAGTTCATGAGTGTGGTCAGATTGGGGCCATGGAATATCAAGACCCCCAAATATTTTCCCCACCTGCTAGGCTATGATTTGGGGCAGTGTTTGCTGGGTAAGCCCCTACTTCTGCCTCATTATGGCCTAGAGCACACTGTCCTTGAAGCCTCTGTCCCTGGGATGTCCTAGCCTCCTTTCTGCTCTGGTGAAGGCAGCTCCTTATCCCGATGGACTGGAGGTACAGACAGGGAGACCTGAGATACTGTAGGTGCTGTGGACTGATGGAGTCTGTCAGGCTGGCACCTCTGTAAGGCTGAACTTACTACCAAGTGCCTCAGAGACATAGTAGTGAGTGTGTCTCTGACAGCAGGTCACAGGTTCACTGAGGGCAGAGTCATGTGAGGGAGGTGGGAGGAAATCCTGTGGGCATGCCAGTCTGGGGGTGCTGAGTCCCAGGGGAAGCCTTATCTTGCTGAGCCTTCAGGTCATACTCAGGATTCCCTGACCTAGTCTAGTCTGCCCCAGCCTGCTTCCACTCTGGAATTTGTGTTGGCTCTCTCTCCTAGGAACAACAATCGATGCTCCTTGTGTGCCCAGAATGACGACGTTTCTCATTAACCCAGTTTTCTCATGTCACCAGGTCATGCAGGCTGACAAGATTTGCTCTAATAAACCTTAAATTGGCTCTCTCCTTGATTAGATTTCAGTTCTGGACAGTCTTTATTGGGGTTGAGACCTTGCTAGTGTCACCTTTAGCCTAACTTGACCCCACACATATCTGGACACAAGCCCACTGCTTCTGTGTATTTAAGCCTCACCTGTGACCCTCTTCACTTCTTCCTGATCAGCCCTCAGGACTCCTAGTACCTCTCAAGGAGTCTTTTTTTTTAATATATATAGTTTATTGTCAAGTTGGTTTACATATAACATCCAGTGCTCATCCCAACAAATGCCCTCCTCCATGCCCATCACCCCCCTTCCTCTCTCCCCCACCCCACCTCAGCACTCAGTTGTTCTCAGCATTCAAGAGCCTCTCATGGTTTGTCTCCCTCCCTCTCCCCAACTATTTTTCCCCTTCTTCCACTTTGTCTTCCATTAACTTCTTTCTAATCCACCTATATGTGCAAACATATGGTATTTGTCCTTCTCTGCCTGACTTATTTCACTCAGCATAATACCCTCTAGTTCCATCCACGTTGCTCCAAATGGCCAGATTTCATTTTTTCTCACTGCCATGTAGTATTCTACTGTATAAATATACCACATCTTCTTGATCCATTCATCAGTTGATGGACACTTAGGTTCTTTCCATGTTTTGGCTTTTGTTGAGAGTGCTGCTATGAACATTGAGGTACATATGTCCCTATACATCAGCACTCCTGTATCCCTTGGGTAAATTCTTAGCAGTGCTACTGCTGGGTCATAGGGGAGTTCTATTGTTAATTTTTTGAGGAACTCCATACTGTTTTCCAGAGGGGTTGCACCAGCTTACATTCCCACCAGCATTGTAGGAGGGTGCCCGTTTCTCCACACCCTTGCCAGCATCTAGAGTCTCCTGATTTGTTCATTTTAGCCACTCTGACTGGTGTGAGGTGGTATCTTAGTGTGGTTTTTATTTGTATTTCCCTGATAAAGGACCTGAATGTGAGACAGGAAACCATCAAAATCCTAGAAGGAAAAAAAACTCCTTGACCTCAACTGCAGCAATTTCTTACTTGACACATTCCCAAAGGCAAGGGAATCAAGAGCAAAAATGAACTACTGGGACCTCATCAAGATAAAAAGCTTCTGCACGGCAAAGGAAACAATCCATAAAACTAATAGGCAACTGACAGAATGGGAAAAGATAGTTGCAAATGACATATCAGATAAAGGGCTAGTATCCAAAATATATAATGAACTCATCAAGCTCCACACCCGAAAAAAAAATAATCCAGTGAAGAAATGGGCAGAAGACATGAATAGACACTTCTCCTAAGAGGACATCCAGATGGCCAACAGACACATGAAATGATGCTCAGCGTCCCTCATCATCAGGAAAATACAAATCAATACCTCTCAAGGAGTCTTACTCCCTTCCTAGGTGGCAAGTCCTTGGGGCCTGATCCAAAGGATCATTCCTGCATGGGTCATAGCCCCCACCAGCATCTTGGAGGAGAGGTTAGTGGGACAATGGTTGAATGGACTCTCATGACATAATTGTCCCTTCCTTATTGAGTTTTCAACCCAAAGACACAAGGAGGCAGGAGAGCATATCAGACATCTCAGATGATAAAGATAGGCTTTATTGGACACATAGACAGAGGGAGGGTGTATAACATGACTGATCTGGGCTGATCCTGGGCAGAATCTCAGGTGTACATGGAGAGCTGAGGAAGAGGTGTCAGGATAAGGAAGGCCTCTATGACTGGGGATCTCAGGGACCTAAGAGCACTCTGCAGGGATCACATTCTTTTCCACCATTCTCCTCTCATGTGTGACCTGGCAGGTGAATCTGTTGTGAGATTTCCACTGGTCACGTGACAGGCTCAGGTAGCTGCTGGCCGTGTACTTGTTGTTGCTCTGTTTGGAGGCCTTGATGGTCTCTACGCCCCTGAGTGACAGGAGTGTCGTCTCCCTTCCAGGCCACTGTGAAGCCACTGGGGTAGAAGTCACTGATGAGGCCCATCAGGGTGGCTTTGTTGGTGCTAAGCTCTTCAGGGGACGGTGGGAAGAACATGACAAAGGAGGTGACTTGGGTTGACCTGTGGGGTGGGAGAGGGGCAGGAGGTCAGAGGCTCAGCATCCACCATGAGGTCTCTTGACCTCGGTCTTCATGTGGTAGAGGTACCTGAGCATCCAGTCAGGCCCAGAGTTCCCACTCTGATTCTGCTGGTCCATGCCAGGAAGGGTGGATTAAGGTGTCCTCAGCCAACTCTCCACTTGTACTGGGAACCTTTGAGGTGGATTCCTGTCACCACCCATCACAAGACTCTCCTGGAACCTTCTCTCCTACACAGACATTGAACTCTCATCGTCCTGCTCCTGCCTCCTCTGACATTGTGACAGTGTCTGTCTTGGCTCTGTTTGACATTATCCATGTCCAGGGGGATAATGTGACCTTTGTGAACCTCCTGTTAACTCATCCTGTGAACCATTGTGACATGACACTTCTGTGATGGGGAAGTGAAGGTCTTTTTCCTAAGAGGTCTGTTTTTAGCCAGATGTGTCTCTCCTGGGCTGTCCCTGATTGTGGTATGATCCTTGCTGGTCATACAGAGTCTGTCTTCCTAGCCTTCCATCTCTCTCATTCCAGTTTTTCTGAGGCCCACTCCCCATCTTCTGCAAATTGGTCATATTACTAGATCCCTCATATCATAGATTGTCCTCTCTTTGTTGCAGGGGTGTGTCCTGCAGGGACTCAACACTCCACCCAGCTCTCATATCTTGTCATTCCATGATCCTTTCTTTGGCATCTACTATTACAAGCTCCATCCTCCCTCTGGCAAGTTTGCCTGAGTCCCCAGTCCAACTCAGGCCTCTACATGGCAGCCCCATGTGGAGGGAAGCTCCACCTGCACCATTCCTGACTCTGAACCCTGAGACCCTGAGCTCCCAGCCCTGTCTGAACCTTGGCATGTGTGTCCTCAGCCTTGGCCCTGAGGGTGCCATGTCCCTGTAAATGCTTCACATGGTCACCCCTCTCAATGCTCCTTGTTGTCTATTCACTTTTATATGGGGACCCTTACTGACTCCCAGAGACAAAGTTGTCCAACAGGAAACCTTACAGGAAGACATAACAGAGCACAAATATGACCCAGAATGGCCCTGGCAGACATATAGATGAGCTTTTAGGACATCTTGACCATCCCTTGTCTCTGAGGTAATAGGAGAGGGGCTATGATGACCAATGAAGCAAGCAGATCAGTCTGTAGAGGAAAAGAAGGAGATTAGTGTCCCAGGTCCTGGGGTCCCAAGTGAAAGAGTAATCAAGTTGAGAGATGACACAAAAAGAAAAGAGATAGCAGAAAACCGCCCAAATGTCTGGGAGAGCATGGAAAGAGGAAGAAGATGAGACTCACTTAGGATGGTCAGCCGGGTTCCTCCGTCAAAATGAAACACTGGGATATGGGCTAATAAAAAAAAAACCCACTGCCTGGGAGCTCCTGCCTACCCCCTAGACTCCCACCTGCAGCTGTGATGGAGGAAGTGGGGGCACTACTGCATGCTGGTATCTGCTTAGCAGGGGGGCCACATGCCATCCACCCCTTCCACATGACAAGGTCAGTGTTCCTACGTGTGCAGACAGGGAAAGCTTGGAATCAGATCTTCCAAAGGAAGTTGGTACCTGATCTGCTGATTCTACCTCCAATTCCTGGGAGTTGGAATGAGTTTGTGGAGGGCCTCTGTGTCATCTTGAGTAAAGATCTATGGAAATGAAGAGTAAATCCCTTCTCTGTATGTTCAAACAATCCTAATTCCTTGGTGAGACCATGAGGTGAGGGCAGATGGTGGGCCCTCCCTCCCAAACCTTACTCTGTAGGCAACAGCATATTGGTCTGTGTGTATGAGCCACTGGAAACTTCCTATGCCCCCAAACATCACTTCAGAGAGTAGAGTCTTATTTTTCAGGAGGGGGGCCCTAGTTTAGGACTGTCTTGAGTGAAGTCTGTCCTAGTGTTGTGTGACATGTCAGCTTGTGTCCAGATGACTTTGGTAACAGCACCAGCCAAAGTTCCATTCTAGGGGATGGTTTGCTGTGTGACTATTGCTCTGTTTCTTTAAAGGAAGTTTACATCCCATCTGCCATGAAATGGAACTGGCATCAGTGGCCAATTTCAGGCGTGGGGCGGATAGGCACAAGAGGAAAGATAATATGTTGTCTATAAATAGCAGGAGCTGTAGAGATCACATGGGGTCATGTAAGTCACCCAGGAGGCACCTGAAGAGGCTCTCACTAGACTAATGTCCACAGATGCAGCCATATTACTACGTACATAGTAGAAAACTGCATGCATTCTGCCAAGACAATCTGATCGATCCCAGCATGTAGCAGGTCACCAAACAGGAATGAGTCAGCAGGGGAGGGTAGAGGGAGCAGGTCATCATCCTGTAAAGTGAGGAAGAACAGTGAACAGCGCACATTTCTTCTTTTCCCTACACATGAAAGGCACTCCCAACCTGAGTACATTGTAACCCTTGAAGGAGAAGGAAGACAGAAACGAAATATTGTCGTAATGCACCCTTTCCATCTGATGGATGGAGTCATTGAACATCAAATGCTACCTAAAAAGGTCCACTTGACATGGATCCTTTGATGCAAAGTAGCCAATTGTCCTGGGAGGTGATTCTGACAACGTGCAAACCAGACCTCCTGAAGGATCTGATGCCAGAAGACTTTTGCAGGAAGAGGAAGCAGAGAGCATGGCTCAGATACAATTCTGGGAGGCCATGGCTGCATCCCTAACATGGGAAAGTCTCAAGACCAGCCACTTAGCCCTTGAAGCCCCTTACAAGGAAAATTAGAGTGATTTGGGAAATTCTCATAGACCCAACTATCTGAAGACACACACCCCAAATCAGTGTCAAATGTTATTCAATACCCAGAAAGAGAAAAGGAAATACCCCCAAATAACAGCATTAACAGCATAGTTCCATGAATTCACCTGTGACAAGTTTGAGGTCTTTGATGATAAGTATTTTGGTTGTCAAGGATTTACTCATAGATCCTAGGTCGGTTTGATCATGCTACTTTAGTTTCCGTTTAGGTACAGATGAAATAGCTATTGATAAAAAGATATTATATCTGGAATTTGTTTCCAAATATTGCATAAGAGAGCAATCATTTTGTTGCATAGGCATCATCAGAGAATTGATAGATTGGGACCTGGTTGATGGGAACATGGAGGTATTCTTATTCCTCTGTCTCCCTATTTTGTTGTTTTCATTTTTCCTTAATGCACACATACAAACAACTTACAAGAAGAGATGATAGTGTGGGGAAGTACCAGAGGTGAGGTGATTTTGGCATTCTACAGCAGTGTCTTGGGCATAAGGTAGACCTGGTGGCCTTCTCTCTCATTTGGGCCTCAGCATTCGTATCCATGACATATGGCCTGCATGTGTTGTGGGATCCTAGGACCCCCTAATCTGTCTTCTCCCTCTTAGGCTTTTCTAGGGCAGGAATGGCTGGGATAAAAGCCTAAGGGCTCTGCCCTGTGCTCTCCCCCATTGTGATCTCAGAACTCTTGGGCTTTATAGGCTCTGTCCCTGTGCTGACCTGGCTCCCTTGCAGGTCTGGTGATGGCAGCTGCTGGTGTCTGATGACCTGGACACATAGACAGGAGGCTGGTGGTGCCTACACCTCTGCTAGACTGACTGTGCATACACAGTGACCTGGGATTGAGTGTGTCCCTGATACCAGGCCACAGGTGCACTCAGGATTGAGCCACAGTGCATGAAAGATGCTTGATCATAGGTGGCTCTGTAGGCCCTGAGTACCTGGGAAGGAGACGCTGACTTTGCTGTAGCCCTTAGACCACACTCACTCTGCCAAAGCTGATCTACGCCAGCCAAAGTATACTCCTGAATTTGAACTGGTTCCCTCTCTTCAGGACTATCATTGGAAGCCCATTATGTGCCTAGGATGGTGTCCTTTGTCATTTACTCAGTTCTCCATGTCCCCACCACATGCAAGCCAATATCATCGACGTCATCTATAACCTAACCATAAAGTAACTCTCTCCTTGATCTCAGTTCAGATGACGAGACTCTTCATTATTAAGGTCCCAGCCCCAGCTAGAGTCACTTTGTCCCTGACCTTGACACTGGCCCATCAGAATATAAACTGGGTGTCCTTGTGCCTCAGCCTGACCTCAAGTTCCCAGCACTAGTGCAATGAACACTGCTGTCCTGAAGTGTGTCCCAGGGCTTCCTGATTTGGTTGGGAGAGTCAACTAGGTTCAGGAAGGGTTAGGCTATAAGATGTGAAACTTTCACTGTAGTCCTTGTTAGTGTCTTTACTCAGCTATGTATGGTGAAAGTTTTGAAACAAACTTCTAAGATTCATTGTTCAAAGCTTTCAATGACTTTCAGCTAATGGGCCAACCATGGACCCCCTCATTTGGTAGTCGCTTTCCCCTCTGGATTACTTACACGGAACTGGGAATTTAACTTCTGTTTCTAAACAGCCTCAGGGATCTCCTTCCTCCTTATTGTTGATTCTGCCCACTGCTGGCTCCTGGGACCCTTCTCATTCCTCTCTGATACCCTACAGAGCCCCCAGTTCCCTCTAACTCAGCATTCCTCCCTTTCCAGATGGCAAGGGCTGTATCCAGTGGGGCTGGTACCACACTACTATTTCATGCTCTGAGTCATTCCCAGAGTGATACAGAGTAAATGGGGTCCTTTTAGGGTTAGTTGAGTGGATGATGGTTTGATAGATCTCACATATAATTGTCCCTTCTCTTAACACTAATCCTTTAACCCAGACAAAACCAGACAAAAAATTGACATCAGAAATGTCAAATGGTAAGTGATAATTTCTTTATTGAGCACAGGTAGAAACAAGGGAGGGTGTGTGACCTGCCTGGTCAGAACTGATCCAGGGGTTGGTTCTCAGGGGTACATGGTGAGCTGGGGAAGCAGTGTCTGGATGAGGAAGGCCTCCATCCCTGACAGTCTCGGGGACCTAAGAGCACTCTGCAGGGACCACATTCTTCTCCACGGTGCTCCCCTCATGCGTGACCTGGCAGGTGAATATGCTGCGAGATTTCCACTGGTCAGGTGACAGGCTCAGGTAGCTGCTGGCTGCGTACTTGTTGTTGCTCTGTTTGGAGGGCTTGGTGGTCTCGATGCCCTGGGTGACAGGGTTGCCATCTGCCTTCCAGGCCACTGTCAAGCCACTGGGGTAGAAGTCACTGATGAGGCACACCAGCGTGGCCTTGTTGGCCTTGAGCTCCTCATGGGATGGTGGGAACAGCATGACCGATGGTGCTGACTTGGGCTGACCTGTGGGGTGGTGGAGAGGTAAGCCAGAAGCTAAGTGTCCATGGCTGAAGCTCCTACTTCAGTCTTAATTTGGGGAACAGCTCTGTCATGTCCATGGCTTGGGCATCAAATGGCCCCAGCTCCCTGAGGTCAGGTCAGCCATGGAACAGGCCACTCACTTTCTGTTGCAATGAATCTGACTGCCAGATTCTGTAGTGTTTGTGCCCCTGCATGGCCTTAGACACTCTCCAGGTCACATGTCCTTCTCACCCACACAGTCCTCCCTGGGACTGCCTGGCACTGGCCCTGAGACCTGCATTCTCTTGTGAATCTGTCTGTTCTGGACATTTGCGTCACTGCCAATATCACCCAGGTTGCTTACCTAGACCTATAGCTGATCTGTGTTGGTCATTGAGCCTTGTGTTATCATTTAAAAAGTAGGTTTCCTGTCCCCAGAGTCCCTCACACCATTATTAATTACAGCATTTCCCCTTCCTAACGGAGAACCCCCTCCCCAGGGTTTCTAAGTGTGCAAGAAATGGGAGTTCATTGAGCTGGACTACAGGGAGCCCTGTGGCTGGAGAGTTTTCAGATGATGTGAATTTTCAGTTTTGAGCTTAGGCTATGTCTTTTCTGAAGGTTCTTCCTTTTCTGTGATGTTAACTGGGGGTTCTGTTTATCTGTCTAAACATTAGCTTTCTGGAAGTCTGGCAGGCACAGTCCCTGTCACTTCTCCCTATCAGGGGACTCTGACCCCATGTATTTGCTCACAGAGCTCTACTCCCTTAGCGGGTTGTAAAGAAATGTACCCCTGCTGCCTGCCAGGACATTCTCCTGATTCCTTTCTTAATCTTGGTTTTCTTACTGTTCCTCTAGAAGTGGAAGGTCCAAGCACCCTGGGGCCTTTCTCTTCTGATGACCTTCCTCCTCCTTGATCCCCTTGTCCCACTTCCACCTTCATGTTTCCAAGTCCCCAGACCAATGGTCTGTTCACTGTGCTTCAGGCAGACCTCCAGATGGGATGAGCTGGAGAAAGAATGCTATGCCTGAGCCATCCCCAGAATCCTTCCCACACCCCACGGCCCTGTTTGAAGCCCAAGTGCCCCACTTCCTTGCCTTCACTCCTCAGTTCTCTTTAGACTCTTGGAACACAGTTTTAAGGATGGGCTAAGTCTGTTCTGAAGTGTCTCCCTGTTCTGTGAAGTTTTCTGGGGTTCTGTCTGTCATCAGATTTCTGAGTGCCTGGCAAGACCTGTCCTTGTCACCTGTCCCTATCTGGAAACCTGGCCCCACATATCTATCTGCTCAGGAGGCTTTCCTGTGATGGTGAAGGCATTTACTCTTGCTGCCTGAGTGTCCTGAGACCTGTCTGTTTGCTGGTGTTCTGACTGTCCCTGTGGAGGTGGAAGGTCCCAGCACCCAAGGCCCTTTTCTGCTCTGATATACTTCCTTCTTCCTTGACCCCCTTGTCCCACTTCCTCCTTGATGTCTCTAAGTCTCCAGGTTCTCTGCACTGTGCTTCAGGCAGTCCTCTTCTTTGGATCCCCTGAGGATGGAATCCAGTGCCTGAGCCGTCGCCAGAATCCTTCCCATATCCCATGGTCCCTTTGGCAGCCTGAACTCCCAGTCACTTTCCCTTCACCTCTCAATTCTCCTCGTCTCCAGTAGCTCAGAAATGCTGAGTGGGTATCTGACCATCCCTGAGTCCAGAGAAGGCTCCCTTGGGGAAGCTAGAGCCATGGTGAGTTGTGGGTTTAGGTCTACAGGGACAGTCACCTGTAGCCCTGACCAGACATCTGATAAGAGTGGATGGGGGGAGGCAATGAGGGTCAGACAAAAGGGGCAAAACCTACAGATCCCACAGATCTTCAGCCTGAGCCCAGGCCAAAATAGAAAGCAGAGAAAAATCACCCAAAATTGTACACTGAATCTGAAAGAGGAGTGAAACGGGGAAGACTCACCAGCGATGGTCAGATGGGTTCCTCCGCCGAAAAGATAACACTGTGACACAGCCTTGAACACAAACCCTCTGTCAGTACCTCCACTCCTGACCCAAGCCCACCTGCAGCTGCACGGGAAACTCAAAGCACAACCCCCTTGTCACGGGCACTGGTCGGGCAGATGGGTGGGTGATGGAAGTGCTCCCTGGGGACCCGAAATTTCAGTTCATGGAGGGTTCAGATTCCCTCCATCCTCAGCCATGGGGAGACTTTGGAAAGACCACCTCTAGATCTGGCATCTGAATCCCCAGCTAATGGCATCTTTAGGAAGGTACTGGGTGCTTTCCTCAGTCTTTGTCAGGATGTCATTGTGGAAGGGGTGAGCAGGGCTGTTTCAGCACAGAGGTGATGGGACTGGGAGCTCTTTGCAGACTTGGAACTCATTTGGAGGGTTCTGGATATGCCACCACATCATCAGCACAGGAGACCATTCAGGTTTGGGGTCAGGAATCGGAAGTGTTGGGAAGAGAATCATGGTTCCCCCCCAACACTTAGATCCCCTTCTAGGTCCTGAGCTGCTGAATCCCTGTCTTTGTCTGGTTCTTCCAGATGGTAGAGTAGATGGGCATTGCTTTGCCCTGTCCTGAACCTTGTGAGGGCACCTGTCATGCTGTAGGGGTGTGTGAGATGAATGTAAGCTGGATAGACCTGGCTGGCCCCTATGGGTGGGGAGTCTGTCACTACATTTTCTCCCTGAACCGAAGTGTGGGAATGTGTGTCTGACCCTTGAACTCTCAGTGAGAATCACATATGTCCCACAAACAGGAGCATCACTAGCACAGGGTCACCCCACGAAACAAGACACATATTGTACCTCTGCACTGGACCTTCACGTTGTGAGGAAGGGGGCCTGACCTTCATGGCCTTTGTTTGCATCCTGGCCTTGGGATGTCACCTGCAGAGCTCACACAGGGGACACACGGGTCTGGTATCTTTCTTTCTGTGACAAATTGGCATACTGAGCCAGAACTCTGGATGTCTTCCTTGATATGTTCTTGATTAGTGTGTAAACACCCTCCCAGCAGGTAATAAGGTTGCTTCTTATCCTATATAAGAATTGCCGGGGGGTTCTGTTGTTACTGGATGGCTCTGGTATGAACGACAGAGATGGAATTGTCTTTTTTCATGTCATATCCTGGCTCCCTGTGCAACACCTTCTATTCCAGCTCCTCCTGATCTTTCCTGTGTGTGTGCTTATGTGTGTGTTATGATCAGATCCTACACTGAGCTCCTAAGTAGATGAGTCAGTTGAGAAACATGTCAGCAGCCCCTTCCTAGCGTCTGAGCCTTGATTTGTAACAGAGGCCTTGTGGCAAGTCACACAAACTCAAGCCATGGACTCATGGGTTGGCCTGGCCTCAGAGGGGTTCTAGAGGGCATAGTTGGAGTCTGTCTCCCAGAGACTTTGGATACAAGTGTGAACCAAGAGACATGGTGAGGGTGAGGTGTCGGCAGTAGAAGTGTGAGTGTGAGTGCCCAGTGCCCAGAAAGAGGCTCCTGCAGTGAGTATGATGGGGGTCTGTGGAAGGGGGACAATCATTGTTCCTGGGTAGGTAGGAGCAGGTGTTCTCATGAGATAGGGAGGAGGCTCTAGGCTGTGATGATGGGGAATGTCCACGTGGGGTAGGAAACCAGAGAAAACCTGGCACTGAGTGGGGGGCTTACAGGAAAAGGAGAGTGAATATCTTCAGAGGAGAGCTTGTTGTAGTCAGTGAAGTGCCACGTCCAGGGAGAAACTCAGGGATTATCCAAGAAATCATGGGGGCCTGAGATCAGTGAGGGCAGTTATGATTGGTATTGGACATGGTTCACACAAGAAGGAAAGCAAAGAGAGACATTGTGGAGGATGGTCTCTTTTTTTATGTTTTTTTTTAAATCTTGTGTTCATGAATATTCCCTGGCAATTTTGGGTGAGAACAAAATAGCCCCTCAAGATGCCTACCTTGGGCAATGTTCCCAAGAGGCAAAAGGAATCATATCCCCCCAGTAAAGATAGTTGAGTTCCAGACCAAAATGTTAAAGCCAGATTACCAGATAGCATGAATTCTGATTGAATAAGGGACATTTTATTGAAGGTTGATTGGGTGCTGGGAGAAGGGCTGGGATGATCCTGGTGCATGGGCAATCCTTCTTGGAGGTGCAATGTGCAGCCACATACTATCATGCCTAGTGGCCTTCCCTGGGCCATCACCCAAGCTTATCAGGTCAAGTCCAGAGTGCACCAGATCAGCAAACAATAATGATTCAACAGGGGAGGATGGAAGGAGCAGATTATCATTCTGTAACATAGGGAAGAAGAGGAACAGTTTATTTTCCTCTAACATTATATATGAAGGTAGCTCTGGGGAGCATAAAGAGCAGATGAAGGCACACTCCTTATGAGCACATTGTAGCTCTCACAGGAGAAGGAAGACAGAAATGAAATATTGCCATGATACATCCTTCCCATCTGATGGATGGTGTCATTGAACATCTAGACAGCTAGTACTACTTGAAAAGATCCACCTGACCTGGGTCCCTTGATGCAAAGTAGCCAATAGTCTTGGCTTGACTACCATACACATTATGAATTTTGACATCACATGTCCCAAATGTAATCCAACCATAAGTATTGTGTCAGGAGTCTAGACTTTCATGACTAAGATCCCAAGCAGTGCCAGGATGATGCTAAGCCTCACTGACCACATACAATCTGAACAGACCCATTTTCCTGGAAACCCTCCTTGTTTCTGTCTGATCCCCCCGGGACCCCAGTCTGTCTCACTTGGCCCATCTCCATTCCCATGGGCACAAGAACTGCAACCATTGAGTTGCCCACAAGACAATTGTTCTTCAGGTCATGGCGACAAGAACACAGGGAAAGTGGGCAAATAGGTTCTCACTTGACAAGTCTATCCCTAATTACTGAGGCTTACCCAGAGTGAAGAGGAACAGTGAATGTACACCAGAAATGTCAGTGATAAGCACTAAAGTCCTTATTGAGCACAAGTAGAAACAGGGAGGGTGTGTGACCTGCCTGGACTGAGCTGATCCAGGGGTTGGTTCTCAGGGGTACACAGTGCCCTGGGGAAGGGGAGTCTGGGGACCTAAGAGCACTCTGCAGGGGCCACATTCTTCTCCATGGTGCTCCCCTCATGTGTGACCTGGCAGGTGAATCTGCTGCGAGATTTCCACTGGTCAGGTGACAGGCTCAGGTAGCTGCTGGCTGCGTACTTGTTGCTTTGTTTGGAGGGCTTGGTGGTCTCGATGCCCTGGGTGACAGGGGTGCAGTCTGCCTTCCAGGCCACTGTCAAGCTGCTGGAGTAGAAGTCACTGATGAAGCACTCTATTGTGGCCTTGTTGGTGCTGAGCTCCTCAGGAGAGAGTGGGAAGAATGTGACCGAGGGCGCAGACTTGGGCTGACCTGTGGGGCAGAGGAGAGGCAAGAAGTCAGAGTTTACATGTTTATTTGGTCACATCCTACCTCTGTTCTAATGTGGGGTACATTTCTGTCATGTCTAAGGCTTGGGCTTCAGTTGTCCCTTGCTCTCTGTGTTCTGGTCAGCAATTGGTAGGATTGCTTACCTTCTGTTGGAGAGAAGCTGAGTGTCCATCTGTTGGAGATCTGAGCCCAACTGTGGTTTTTGTTCCTCTTCAGTTTCACCTGTCCTTATTACTTTCCTATATGCCTGTAGGCTCCCATGTTACTAAGTTTTATCATGCTCAACACCTAATCTTTTCCTGTGGAATCTATCTGTCCTGTGTCATGTCCTGCCAGGTCCATCTCTAAGGGGTGCTCATGAAGGTGCCTGTCTATTCAGGTATTAGTCTCCCTAAGAGGGGGTTTCTTGGCCATATTCCAGATGATCCCTCATTGCAGCCCTTGCCCATCTCTTTTTTTTAAATTAAAAAAACTTTTTAAATTTATTTCTGACAGAGAGAGAGAGAGAGAGAGAGAGAGGAGAGGGGAGGGTCAGAGCCCGACGCGGGGCTCAAACCCACGAACCCTGAGATCATGACCTGAGCTGAAGTCACACTCTTAACCGACTGAGCCACCCAGGCGCCCCACCCATCTCTTGGCAAAGACCCTCTAAGGTTCCCTGAGGGGGAGAGACCATCTGCCCCCAGGCTGGAATCTAGTTTATCAGGTGGAGACTTTCTGGGAGAGGTGAATTTGTTGTTCTGAGGCTGGGTCTGGAGCTACTCTGAGGGGTCACTTTGTGTGTGAAGTTATCTCTGGGGGACTGCTGCCCTAGCATTGCCCTAGCTTGGTAGGGGCAGGGGCTATCCCTGTCTCCTGTCTCTGTGGAGTCACCAACCCCAGCATCCACTCAGGGGTCTCTCCTCCCACATTCTTATGGGTGTGATAAGCTTTGGGACCTGAGCATCCTGAGCCCTGTCTTGTCTGAGGAGGTCTTGCCTGTCTCAAAGGAGGATGACGGACCCAGCACTCTGAAGCCACCTTGTCCTAGGAAATCTTCCTTCTGTCCTTGTCTCCCTTGCCTTGGGTTCTCTTCTATCTCATGGCCAATCAAGAGTTCTCCCATAACCTCTAAGTAGCTCCCACCTAGAACCCGGAGAGCATAGAACCCAAATGTGATTGAGGACACTAATTGATTGAACTCATGAGTTGTGCAAGCATCCTTCCATGGTCCCATGGCACTGGTGCCCCATCCAGAGTCCCCCAGTCCTTGAGTCCTTCATTTCCTCACATATGGGGGATGAGAGACCCTGAGGGAGCTGAACATCTCAGCGTCCAGAGGAAGACTTACAGGAGTGGACAGAACAGAGCACATATGCAACTGAGGATTGCTCTGGCAGACAGATATATGAGTTTTTAGGTCATCCTGAGTATCCCCTGCCTCTAAGATAGTAGGGGAGGGGCGTGATGCCCAAGGAAGCAAGCAGGCATCTAGAGGAAGGGAAGGAGATCAGGTTTGCAAGGACTGGGGTCCCCGATGAAAGAGTGATCAAGGTGAGAAAAGACACAGAAAGAAAAAAAAAAAAAAGAAGAATGAAATTCCCCAAATGTCTCGCAGAGCAGAGAAGGACGGAGAAGATGAGACTCACCTAGGAGAGTCAACCGGGTCCCTCCTCCGAAAAGAAAACACTGTGATACAGGCTAATACAAAGACCATTGCCTGGGAGTCCCTGCCCACTCCCTAGACCCCTACCTGCAGCTGTGAGGGAGGAAGTGGAGACACTGCTGCAGGCTGGTGTCTGCTTAGCAGAGGCCACAGATCTTCCACCCCTAGCAGATAACAGTGTCAATGTCCCCACATGTGCAGCCACAGGATCCTTGGAATCAATTCTCCCAAGGAAGTTAGTATCTGACCTGCTGTTTCTACCTCTATCTCCTGGTATCAGAATCAGTTTTGTTAAGAGCCTCTGTGTCACTGTGAGTGAGCATCTGTAGAACTGAACAAGAAATCCCTTCTCTGTATGATCAAATAATCCTAATTCCATGGTGAGATCATGAGGTGAGGACAGAGGGTGTAACCTTCCTCCCAAACCTTTAACTCCAGGGAAAAGCAGATTGGTCTCTGTGTATGAGCTACTAGAAACTTCCTATGCCCCCAAACATCACTTCAGAGAGAAAAGTCTTATTTTTCCAGGGGGGAACCTAGTTTGGGACTGTTTCAAGTGAAGTCTGTCCTGGGCCTTTAGGACATGCCAATCTGTGTCCAGGTGACGTCGGGACTAGCCCCAGCCAAACCCCTATCTAGTCCTATTCTAGGGTCGATCTGCTGTGTGACTGTTGCTCCACTTCTTTCAAGGAGTCTTAAATTCCATCAGCCACGAAATGGAACTGGCATCAGTGACCAATTTCAGGCCTGGGGCAGGTAAGCACAAGTGAAATAGAATATGTTGTCCATCAGATCATGTGGGTGTACCCAGGAGACACCCAAGAGGCTCTCACTGACTAATGTCCACAGACGTAGCCACATTTTCATATGTACAGTGGAGAAAGCCAAGCATTCCATCAAGCCTACCCAAGTCATTCCAAGCATGTATCAGGTCTCCAAATATAAATGAGTTAGCAGGGGAGGGTGGAGGGAGCAGGTCATCATCCTGTAAAGTGGGGAAGATCAGGGAATGGTGCACATTTCTTTTTTCTCTACACATGAAAGGCACTGCCCACATCGGTACATTGCAGCCCTCACAGAAGGAAGACAAAAATGAAATATTGCCGTGATGTACCATTCCCATCTGTTGGATGGAGTCATTGAACATCAAAGAAGCTAAAAAGGTCCACTTAATGTTGGTCTGTTGATGCAAAGTAGCCAACTGCCCTGGGAGGTGATTCTTTCTTTCTTTTATTTTTTAATTTTTTAAATGTTTTTTATTTCCTTCTGAATGAGAGACAGCATGAGCAGGGGAGGGTCAGAGAGAGAGGGAGACACAGAACCCTGGGAGGTGATTCTAACATGCAAACTGCACCTCCTGAAGGATCTGATTCCAGAAGCCTTTTGCAGGAAGAGGCAGAGATAATGGAGATGGCTCAGATACAGCTCTCTAGGAGGCCATGGCTACATCCCCATCTTGGAAGAGTCCCAGGACCAGCTACTTATCCCCTGAAGTCCCTTCCTTGCAAGGAAAAGTAGAACAATATGGGAGATTCTTATAGACCCAACACATCTGAAGACACACACCCCAATCACAGTGTCAAATGTTATTCAATACCCAGAAAGAGAAAAGGAAATGCCACCAAATAACAACAGCATCAACAGAATAATTCCATTAATTCACTTGTGACAAGTATTTTGGTTGTCAAGGATTTGCTCACAGTTTCTACATTGGTTTAATAATGGTATTTTAGTTTCTGTTTAAGCCTTGATCTTATGGTACACAAATGAAATAGCTATTGATAAAAAGATATGATATCTGGAATTTGTTTCCAAATATTGCATAAGAGAGCAATTATTTTGTGTTGCATCAGTATCATCAGAGAATTGATAGATTGGGACCTGGTTGATGGGAACATGGAGGTATTCTTATTCCTCTCTCTATTTTGGTGTTTTCATTTTTCCTTAGTGCACACTTACAAACAACTTACAAGAAGAGATGATAGTGTGGGGCAGTACCAGAGGTGAGGTGATTTTGGCATTCCACAACAGGATCATGGACATGAGGTTGACCTGGGTGGCCTTCTCCCTCATTTGGCCCTCAGGATTCATATGCGTGACATGTGGCCTGAGGTGTGGTGGGATCCTAGGACCCCTTAATCTTCCTTCTCCCTCTTACGTTTTCCTAGGGCAGGAGTGGCTGGGATAAAAGTCTGAGGTGTCCCTGTGCTCTGCCCCATTGTGATCTCAGAACTCCTGGGGCTTGTAGGCTCTGTTTCTGGGCCAACCTGGCTGCCTAGCAAGTCTAATGAAGGCAGCTTCTTGTCTCAGATGAACTTGAGACTTAGGAGGATGGCTGTGTCTGCACCTCTGTGAGACTGACCTCGCATGCTTCAGTGACCTGAGATTGAGTGTGTCCCTGATAATAGGCCACAGGTGCACTCAGGATTGAGCCGCAGTGAGTGAAGGAGGCTTGTGCTATAGGAGGCTCTGTGGGTCCTGAGTATCTGGGAAGGATACTCTGACATTGCTGTAACCCTTAGGCCACACTGACTCTGCCTGTGCTGGTCTGTGCCAGTCAAACTACTCCTGAATTTGAATTGACTCCCTCTCTTCATTACAATCATTGGATGGCCACTATGTGCCCAGGATGCTGTCCTTTGTTATTTACTCAGTTCTCCATTTCCCCACCACATGCAAGCCAATATCATGGACTTCATCTATAACCTAACCATACAGTAACTCTCTCTTTTAACTCAGTTCAGATGATGAGCCTCTTCATGATTGGGGTCCCAGGACCAGTTAAGGTCACTTTGTGCCTGACTTTGACTCTGATCCATCAGAATATAAGCTAAGTGTCCTTGTGCCTCAGCCTGACCTCAAGTTCCCAGCACTAGTGTGAGTGAACACTGCTGTCTTGAAGAGTGTTCCAAGGCTACCTGAGTTGGTTGCGAGAGTCAACTAGGTTCAGGAAGGGTTAGGCTACAAGATGTGAAACTGTTTCTCTGTAGGTCTTGTTAGTGTCTATACTCACCTAGCATGTATTGTGAAAGTTTGAGAAATGTACTTCTAAGATTAATTGTTAAAAGCTTTCTGTGGCTCCCTACTAATGGGCCAACCATGGACCCCTCATTTGGTAGTTGCTCTCTCCTCTGGGTCACTTGTATGGAACTGAGAATTTAACCTATTTTCCTAAAGACCATTGTTTCTGCTCAAGGATCTCCTTCCCCCTTATTGTTGTTTCTGCCCACTGCTGACTTCTGGGATCCCCCTCCTCCCTCTCTGACACCCTACAGGCCAACCTGGTCTCCCTCTCTCAGCTTTTCTCCCTTTCCAAGTGGCAAAGACTGCATTCTGGGGGGCTGGTACCACAGGACTATTTCCTACTCTGGGTTGCTCCCAAGGGGAAGGAGAGTCAATGGAGTCCTTTTAGGGTTAATTGAGTGGATGGTGGTTAGATAGAATCTCATGTCATTACTGTCCCTTGTCTTAATTACTAAGCCTTTAACCCAGACATAACCAGACAGAGAATTCACATCAGAAATGTCAAATAATAAATGATAAGATTTTATTGAGCACAAGTAGAAACAGGGAGGGTGTGTGACCTGCCTGGTCTGAACTGATCCAGGGGTTGGTTCTGAAAATTACATGGTAAGCTGGGGAAGTGGTGTCTGGATGAGGAAGGCCCCCATCCCTGACAGTCTCAGGGACCTAAGAGCACTCTGCAAGGACCACATTCTTCTCCACAGTGCTCCTCTCATATGTTACCCGGCAGGTGAATCTGCTGCGAGATTTCCACTGGTCAGGTGACAGGCTCAGGTAGCTGCTGGCTGCGTACTTGCTGTTGCTCTGTTTGGAGGGCTTGGTGGTCTCCACGTCCTGTGTGATAGGGGTGCCATCTGCGTTCCAGGCTACTGTAAAGCCGCTGGGGTAGAAGTCACGGATGAGGCACACCAGGGTTGCCTCGTTGGCATTAAGCTCCTCAGGGGAGGGTGGGAAGAGTGTGACTGAAGGCACGGACTTGGGCTGATCTGTGCAGGGTGGAGAGGGTGAGAGATGCAGGGAGAGTCCAGGTATTGGACAGCCCTTCCCCCATCTACACCCTGTATGACTGTTCCCATGGTGGCAGTGCTTGTTCACTCAGGGGACCCTCCTTTCCACTCCAGCCCTGCCCAGCAGGCAGCCTCCCAAGTTCTCAGTATCCCTTCCATGTCACCTCTCCCAGGTGTGTGAAAAGTGCATCTGTAGCCTCAGTTTCCCTGTGCATGAACAAGTTAGTCTTTCCCCCAACCACTTTCCTGGTTTCTGGTGTCTAAGTTCAGAATCTGGCCCTAACCTCCAATTTTCTCAGCCAAGCATGTGGTCCCCATATCACTTAATTTTTCTGGATTCATGTACTTCCCCTGTGAACTGGAGCCCCTTCCAGGCCAATCCTGATAGGGTCTGTGGAAGCTCCAAGCCCTGTGCACAGTGAGGCATGGAGCCTCCTGTCCTCCTTGGGAAAAGCTCTGTCCCTGTTTGGCCTCAGGTCTCCTGGGTAAGCTGGATAATCCAAGCCTCTTCTATCTCCCCCATCCATCCTGCTCCTACCACAGGATCCTTGGCTGCTTTCTTGGGGGATGTCCCCTGCAGACAATGGTCACAGCAGCCCCACAGCCACTCCAGTACCTCTGACTACTCCTGACTTTAAGGGGCTGCTGTGTAGCTCTGAGCCTCCCATTCACTCCCTAGTTGGTCATCTCCTAAGTCTAATGTGCCCTTTGAGGATGGTGGGAGGCCAGCCCTTGGACAGGTGAGACACATGGCCCTGGGATCATGGGGCTTCAAGGACTGAAGAGACGGTCCATGGGACCTGCTCCTTTCTGACCAATGTCCTTGGAAGGCCGTGCTTCTGGTTACATTACCTTACATCTCCTATGTCTCTGTGTCCCTCCATCCTCACAGCCTAGCAGAGACCCTGAAAACAAAGCAGACCTGCCTCTGTACCTTCCACAGGTCTCCCCTCAAGCTGCCTCTCTCTGTGACCAGTGGCTGGGGTCATAGCCCCAGCCATATTCCAGCCTCCTGTGTGGCCCTCCTAGCCTGAATGGGCATGGAGCCCTCAGCCCTGATGACTCAGGGACTGTCTCTAAGGCTGCCTCACCGCCCCTAGTCAAAAACAACCTCTGGATTCCATGTGGTGTCTGCTCTAGAAGTGAAGGAGCCCTCTATGCAACCTGAGCCCCAGGAGTGTTGGACTCTGAAGTTGGCTACTCCTGCCATTGGGATCCTTCCTCCTGGTTACTCTGAGACCAACTAGCCTCCCTCAGAACTCATAGAGAAAGGAAAGAGGTTCGGGGCGGGGTGGGGGTATTGGTCCTTATGGCCAGGAGGGCAGAGGGGAAACAGTCCTAGACAGGAAAAAAATGACTTTCCCATGACAACAGAGGGTGGAACAAGTTGGGAAAGTTGGTGAGACCACTTACCTAAGATGGTTAAGTGGGTCCCACCACCAAAGATATACTACAGTGACTGAATCTCAGACCAAAACCTCTTAGGCCAGCACCTGGGGCCTGCCTCCCAGGGACCAGGCCAGAGAGGGAACTTGCTGGGTATGATAGAGCACAGGGCTGCACAGGGCTGGGCTGCATTCTGGGGTGGGGGTGGGGGAGGAAGCCAGCCTCCCAGAGGCCAGGGCATACTTGGGGCCCATGGCCCAGAAACATCCCCATGTTAGGCCCCCTGTACAAAGCAGGCATCACTCATGGCTTTGGAGTCACCCAGTGTGTGTCCTTTACTCCCTGTTCTGATCCTGTCCTAGTCACCACTGAATCTTCAGTGCTGATGGAGACACTGAGTGCTGTATCCCTTCAGGGAGCCATATGGTGTGGCAGAACGAGTTCTGAGCTAACTTGGATCTGCCCTATCTTTACTGACAGCATTTTAGGGCCTCTGAGGTTCCTTTCCCACAATTTCTCATGATCTAGCTGGTTAGCCTCTACCCCGGAAGTGGCCCATGGACACTGGGTCAATCCTGACTCACTATGCTTCCACAGAGCCCACTTCCCTTTGTTCCATACGGTGATACACAGTTCAGTTCCATCTCTTTAATGAAGCCTTCTCTGATCTCTCAGACCGCTGTCTTTCTGTCCAATTGTCTGTATATCTGTCTGTCCATCCATCCATCATCTGTCCATCTGTCCAACAAATTTTCCCAACCATCCATCTGCCAGGCACTGATTCACATGTTGGGACATGGTGGTGGAGGCTTCCCTGGCTTTTACCCCTCTCTATCCATGAAATATTTTAGGTCAAGGCCAACTAGGTCCTCATCTAGGGCAAGTCTGAAGCCCTTCACCATATTTCTGCAAGAGGTCCCTTCTTTCTGGTGACTGTACTCTCCTTGGTGTCCGAGACTCCCCACTTTTCCTCTCTCATGGTTTCTCTTTCTTCCTGGCCACTGCAAGGTTGCTGATCCCCAGACCACACCCAGAACCCACTCTACCTGTGCTCTTCCAATCTCTCTGCCTTTGGTCCATGCCAATGCACTCAGATGCCTTCCTGGGAGTCTTATATCCCTATTTCCAGCCCTGCCCTCTCCTTTGGGTTCTAGATTTTCACAGATTCTGCCCACTGAACATATCTCTGCTTGAATGCCCTGCAGACACCTCCAAACTAACAGACCCCATCTAAACTGCTTACATTTCCCTGTAAACTTGCTTTCCTGCATTGTCCTCACTTCTGCAGATTAATCTTCATGCCAGAGGTCTGGAGCCATCCCAGAATGCTTTCTCCTTACTGAATCATCCTCTGCGTTCTAACACCTGACCATAATACTAAATACAATTAAAATACTTAAAAAAAAAAAGAAAAAGAAAAACCCAACCCATACTCTAAGATATAATGACAGCAAGAATCCTCAGGCTTTGCCAAATTTGATTTGATCTCCCAAATTAGTTTATTTAAGTTGGAAGATACTTGCATTTGGAGCCAGCATTATTCACCTCAGCAGCAGGATTATTTGGCCATGGCTATATTTGAGATGTGCACATAAGATTTTTGAGACACAATTTAATATATTAGTAACAAAAATTCAATTTGTTTCTTTTTTAAAGAAAGCAAGCATCTAGCCTTTTATTAAGTTAATTATCTAAGGAAACTTCCTTAACTTGATCAAAAGTATACTCCCAAAACTTATAGTAGCCTTCACATGTAAAAACAAAACCTTCTTAAAGACAAGGTTGCCTATTATCTCTATTTTTATTCAACATATTTTACAGATTCTAGCCAATAAAATGAGAGGAGGGCCACCTGGGTGGCTCACTTGGTTGGGCATCCGACTTCAGCTCAGGTCTTGTGGTTCATGAGTTCGAGCCCAACGTCGGGCTCTGTGCTGACAGCTCAGAGCCTGGAGCTTGCTTGTGATTCTGTGACACCCTCTTCTAGCCCCTTCCCAGCTCACTTACACTCTCTCTCCCTTTCTCAAAAATGAATAAAAATTTAAAAATGAGATGAGGCAAAAAAAAGTACAAATATCAGGAAAAATTAAAGAAAATTGTTCTTTGCAGATGATGTTTTAGTCTACTTAAAAACAAAACAAAACAGAGGTTGGAGGCAAGATGGCAGAGAAGTAAGGAGCTCCGTACATTTCGCCTGCACCCATCTCTCAAACAGAGAAGGCCTGAAGTCGTAGGACACTGAGCCACAGGAGTTTGGGAAGAGAAAGAGACAGAGTACCCTGGGAAGGAAACCTCATAAGTGCGTGAGTGCGAACTGGGGGAGATATAAGCTGGACGGGATCCAGAGATATGGAGGGAGAGGAGGGAACCTGGCTTGTGTGCAGCTGCAGTGAGTGATAAACCGACGAGTGGCGATGAGCTGCCACGAGACCAGGGGAAAGGAAAGAAAAGCTGAGATTGCTCATAGAACCATCCCTGGAGAAGAGAAAAAACCTCGGCTTGGAAAGACTGTTTTTTAGCTCTGGCTGGGGTGCTGACTTTAAACTAGGTGCCTGGTCCCAGAAGGCCCCAGGAAAAACTGAACTGTGGTGCTCCTGGCACCATCCATGGTGGCAGTGGCGGGTGAACCGGCAGCAACTCCTGGGAGGTGGTCCGGGCCGCGCGCGACAGCCACCCCCTGAACCTGCGGCCCCAGCGACCTGGTGAAGGAGCAGCGGCGCGAGCAACAGAGGCCTGCTGAAGCGGCAGCGGCGACTTGGTGAAGCGGTGCCAGCGCCCTATAAAGCGGCAGCGACAGCGGCCCGCTGAAGCATCTGCGGCATGCTGCAGCGACACGGACTCTACGGACCTGAAGTTGCTACATTCCCCTAACGCACTAGGGTTGTATCCCTGCTAGACTCCGTTGGATCTGAGGCTGCGACACTTCCCCTACCCCCCACTCAACCCCCAGGCAACAAGGAAGCAGTGACCTGCGGGAATGTTCAGGGTAGTTTAACAGACCCTTGGACTGGGACCTGGAAACAGGCGGGGTGTGGGGCATAGAACTCAGCCCACCTTGGCTACATCCTCAGCACAGGGAGATCGGATGAAGTGATTTGCAACGCTTGGTTGAGAAGGGACTGGGGTGACACCATTCTTCTCCCCACAACCACCAAGGAGGGGCCTCAGGGAGGCCAGCGGATACAGTGGAGACAAGTCCTGCCTACACTAAACCACGCGCATCCCCTCCAGATAGATATTTTGTTGTTGTAGCTGTTTTTACCTGAGCCTGGGTTTGCGTGTTTATTGGTTTTGTCTGTGCATTTGTGTACCTGTGTTCCCTCTGTGGTTGTCTGTTTTCTTTTTCCAGGGCTCTGTCAAGAAACAAGCCAAACTACACATGGTGGAGAGTCCCAAATACCGCTACAAGTAGGGAAACAAAATAACCAAACGCTCAGCAAGAGAAACCAAGAGACACCATCCAAAGAACACTTCCTGAACAGACAGACCCTGAACAATCAAATGAGTCCTCTCTAATACAGCAGAACTCACAGGGGCCGTGTGTACAAAAGCTTTTAAAATTAACAAGAGATAGGGGCGTCTGGGTGACTCAGTCGGTTAAGCGTCCAACTTCGGCTCAAGTATTGATCTCACAGTTTGTGGGTTCGAGCCCTGCATTGGGCTCTGTGCTCACAGCTAGCTCAGAGCCTGGAGCTTGTTTCATTCTGTATTTCCCTCTCTCTCTGACCCTTCCCTGCTCACGCTGTCTTTCTCTCTCTCTCTATCTCTCTCTCTCAGAAATGAATAAAAAACATTTAAAATTTTTTAAATATAAAATTAACAAGAGATAGAAAGCTAACCAAAATGATGAAACGGAAGAACTCTTCTCCAAAGAAACTCCGGGAAGAAATGACAGCTAGAGAACTGCTCAAAACAGACATAAGCAACATAATTGACCAAGCATCTAGAACAATAATCATAAAATTAATCGCCGGGCTTAAAAAAAGCATGGAAGACATCAGAGAAACTATGGCTACAACAATATAAAGCTTAAAAATAGTTATGGTGAGAGGAGGGGGCAAGATGGCGGAGAAGTAAGGAGCTCCGTACTTGCACTCGCACCCATACATCACACGGAAAAGATCTGAAGCCATTGGAAACATTACAAAACCTGAGAGATTGGGAGAAAAAGGACGCAGAATCCACTGAGAAATCCTTCTAATGGCTACCTCAAGAAACAAGCCAGAGTACACAAGGTGGAGAGTCCCAAATATCACTACAAATAGGAAAATAAAATAACCAAGGTCCCAACAAGAGAGACCAAGAGATACCATTCAAAAAACACTATCTGAAAGGATAGGCCCTGAACACTCAAAGAGTCTTCTTGGGTACAGCAGCGCTCTTAGATACAGAGAGCATTAACAGGTCTATAAAACCAACAAGAGCCAGAAAGCTAACTAAAATGACGAAAGGAAAGAGCTCTCCTGCAAAGAAACTCCAAGAAAAAATGACAGCTAATGAACTGCTCAAAAGAGATATCAGCAGCATAACTGAACAAGACTTAAGAATAATAATGGTAAAATTAATAGCTGGGCTTGAAAAAAAATAGGGGACATCAAAGAAACTATGGCTACAGACAGAATGGAAAATAAAAATAGGCATGAAGAATTAAAAAATGCGATAAATGAGATACATAATAAATTAGAGGCCTCCAATGCACGGATTGAAGAGGTATAAGGAGAATAGGTGATTTAGAAGACACCATTGTAGAAAAACAAGAAGCTGGAAAAAAAAAAAGAGACTAACTGATCCAGGAACAGGAAAGTAGAGTTCGAGAGCTCAGCGACATGGTCAAACGCAACAATATCCGTATCATAGGAATCCCAGAGGAGGAAGAGAGGGGGAAAGGTGCTGAAGGAGTCCTGGAACAAATTATAGCAGAGAACTTCCCCGACCTGGGAAAAGAAGTAAACGTTGAAATACAAGAGGCTCAGAGGACCCCCCCTTAGACGTAATCTGAATCGACCTTCTGCAAGGCATATCATAGTAAAAATGGCAAAATATAAGGACAAAGAATTTTGAAAGCAGCTAGGGAGAAAAGGGCTCTAACATACAAAGGGAAATCTATCAGAGTGGTGACAGACCTATCTACTGAAACATGGCAGGCCAGAAAAGAATAGCAGGAGATCTTCAATGTGATGAACAGAAAAAATATGCAGCCAAGAATCCTCTATCCAGCAAGCCTGTCATTCAAAATAGAAGGAGAGATAAAACCATTCAAAATAAACAGAAATTGAAAGAATTTGTCACCACTAAGCCAGCCCTACAAGAAATCCTGAGGGGGACCCTCTGAAGGAAAGGCTGCAGGGAACAAATATACCAGAGACGCCACCACACACATGAACTCCACAAAGGACACAAAGACTCTAAATCCACAAATCTCAATAATAACACTGAATGTAAATGGACTGAATGCTCCAATCAAAAGACATTGGGTAGTAGAATGGATAAAAAAACAAAATATCTATAAGCTGACTACAAGAAACTCATTTGAGACTGGAAGATACCTTCAGATTAAAAGTAAGGGGTTAGAGAAATATATATCATGCTACTGGAAATCAAAAGAAAACTGGAGTAGCTATACTTATATCAAACAAACTAGACTTTAAATTAAAGACAATAACAAGAGATGAAAAAGGGCATTACATAATAGTTACAGGATCTATCCATCAGGAAGAACTAACAATCATAAGTGTCTATGGACCGAATATAGGAGCTCCTAAATATATAAAACAATTAATCACAAAGAGAAACAGGCTCATAGATAAGAATGTGCTAATAGCAGGGGACCTCAATTCTCCACATACAGCAATGGATAGGTCAACCAGAAAAAAAAATCACTGAAGAAATAATGGGAATTTACTTTCTTCTCAAGTGAGCGTGGCACATTCTACAAGATAGATCACATACTGGGACATAAAGCAGCCCTCAATAAATAGAAAAGAATTGAGATCATGCCATGCACACTGTCAGATCATAATGCTTTGAAACTTGAAATCAATTACAGGAAGAAGTCTGGAAAACCTCCAAAAACATGGAGGTTAAAGAACACCCTTCTAAAGAATGAATGGGCCAATCAGGCAATTAGAGATGAAATTAAAAAATATATGGAAACAAATGAAAATGAAAACACAACAATTCAAAATCTATGGGATGCGGCAAAGGCAGTCCTAAGAGGAAAGTACATTGCTCTCCAGGCCTAT